>NC_057804.1:196248465-196345459 GCF_018294505.1 Triticum aestivum
GCTCCTCCGAGTGTTGGTCCAAACTAGAGCCCTTTGCAGCGCCCCCTCAAGGAAACTTGAGGTCTGGTTTTAGTTGTACGGATTGCTCATCCGTTGTGCCCTGAGAACGAGATATGTGCAGCTCCTATCGGGATTTGTCGGCACAGTCGGGTGGTCTTGCTGGTCTTGTTTTACCATTGTCGAAATGTCTTATAAACCGGGATTCCGAGTCTGATCGGGTCTTCCTGGGAGAAGGAATATCCTTCATTGACCGTGAGAGCTTGTGATGGGCTAAGTTGGGACACCCCTGCAGGGTATAATCTTTCGAAAGCCGTGCCTGTGGTTAAAGGCAGATGGGAATTTGTTATTGTCCGGTTGTAGAGAACTTGACACCAGATCTTAATTAAAACGCATCAACCGCGTGTGTAGCCGTGATGGTCTCTTTTCGGCGGAGTCCGGGAAGTGAACACGGTTTTGGGTTATGTTTGACGTAAGTAGGAGTTCAGGATCACTTCTTTATCATTGCTAGCTTCACGACCGTTCCGTTTGCTCTCTTCTCGCTCTTATTTGCGTATGTCAGCCACCATATATGCTTAGTCGCTGCTGCAACCTCACCACTTTACCCCTTCCTTTCCCATAAGCTTAAATAGTCTTGATCTCGCGGGTTTTGAGATTGCTGAGTCCTCGTGACTCACCAGATACTATCACAACAGTTCCAGGTGGCGATGTTACCAGTGCAGATGATGCAACCGAGCTCAGATGGGAGCTCAACGAAGACCTTGGTCGTTGCTATGTTTTGTTTCATGTTGATCAGTAGTGGAGCCCAGTTGTGACGATCGGGGATCTAGCAGTTGGGTTATCTTCTTTTCTTTTGGCCTCGTCCGTAGTCAGACTATGTGTGTACTCTGAATGATGTATGATTTAACATTGTGTGAAGTGGCGATTGTAAGCCAACTCTTTATCCCATTCTTGTTCATTACATGGGATTGTGTGAAGATGACCCTTCTTGCGACAAAACCACAATGCGGTTATGCCTCTAAGTCGTGCTTCGACACGTGGGAGATATAGCCGCATCGTGGGTGTTACATCGGGTCACCAGAGATCCCCTTCGCCGCTACGACCGCTCCGGTTCCTCCCCGACCTCGCCGACCCGTTCTTTGTGATCGCTGTGAGCTACTGGCCGTTCTCCCCCTCTCCGTTCTCCTCCTTGCACGTCGTAGCAACTGCACCTAGCTCGACCGCACCCGCCGCTGCCTACGCTCGGTGCCAACACGCCTCCGACGACCATTTGGTCCATCGAGCGTGTCCAACGCCCTCGCTGCATCACGCACGCACACACCAGCACTCCAGCTCGCCCGCACGCGCACCACAGCGCCGCTCGCGCCTCACCCGAGCTCCGGCCGCCGCGGCCGAGCTCCTCACTGTCGCCTCCGGCCACCCCAGGCCCGGCTAGCACCACCGCCTGACGCGCGCTGGTCTGGGCTCTCGAACGAGCCCAGCCACGCTGCGAACGGGGCACCGTAGCCCGTTTCCGCGCTGCTCCGCCGTCTCGGGCCTCGCCGGCGGCTTAACGCCGGTGGGGTTGACCGCTTGACCACGTCGGCCTGTCAGGTGGGTCCGGCCCGTCAGGTGATTAGCTTAGTAATCACCGCTTAATTAACCCCCGGACACTGACCAGTGGGCCCCTGTGCCTAATCTTTTAATTAGATTAATAAAAAAACATGTTTAACCCGTGTCACTAACGTGTGGACCCCACATGTCAGGTTTGACTAGTCAGCGCTGTTGACTTGCTGACGCAAGCATGACGTAGTGCTGACACAATTATTTATTTTCTGGATTTAAATTTTAATCAGGAAATTTCAAAAAATGATATAAACTTCAAAAAACCATAGAAATTCAACCATAGCTCAGATTGAAATAACTTATATATGAAAAATTGTCAGAAAAATTCAATCTATCCACCTGTACCAGTTTCATGCATGACAAACCAATCTAAACCTGCTGTATAGGTGAAAACATATAAATGGCATATATAAGAGCTTAATTTGGAGCTGCATTTGAACCCTTGGTTCAAATGGACTTCATTCAAATTGAATACTAGTTGCATTAGTTCAAATAACATCACATATTCATGCCATGATCATGTATCATATTGTTGCATATGCTTGAGTATGGATTGCCGACACCGTTCCTTCTTGATAGGTCCTGCTCCGGAGTCCGTTCCAGAGTACCTGTCTAAGGAGCAGTGCCTTCCTTGTTGATCTATGAGGCAAGCAAACCCCCTTGTTCATTCCAATACAATCCTACCCTCTCGCTCCTTCTCTTAGTTATTGCATTAGGACAACAACGTTTCAACTGCTACTTTTTGCTGCGGTAGTTGAACCCATTCCTCTGCATGACCTGTCATTGCCACAGTAAATAGTTCAAACCCACAAGCATGTGTAGGAGTTGATTGAGCCATGTTGTGTTCCTACCATGCCATGCCTGCTATTGCTTAGAGTTGTGTCAGGTCTGATTCATTGGGAATGAATTGGAGTGTTATGATATGTTCTAGTGCTGGGAGTTAAGTGTGTGAACACAATTTGGTAAAGGTAGCGGTAAGAGGCCATGTAGGAGTACATGGTGGGTTGTCTCACTAGAACCATCCTTAAGAACTGAGTTCTATGTATGTTGTCCAATGACTCGATACTACCACACATTGGGATCCTTAATTGACTCTCTTGACTTATTAACCAACTTGATCTCTGTCCAGGAGTTGCAATTAGTCTCCGGTATTTGTAGGTAGTGTTAGTATTCTACCAAGTGGCACCCGGCCAGGTGGGATTGGGACAGACTAGGCACAAATGGCACGGTGTACCAAGCGTAGATCCATCTGGCGAGGTGGGCTTGGGAACCCTGCACACATCATTTGGGGCCGTGAGCGACACCCCGGCCGGATCTCCTTGCGGATGGAACCCGAATAGGTGATAAACCTGGACTAGAGTCTTGTGTGGTTAGTCAGGTTGTGGCCGACACCCTCGCCAGGCTTCCACTTGAAAATACATGACGTGTACATGGCGGTAAGTGGCGAGAGCGTGTGTGAAGAAGTACACCCTTGCAGGGTTAACATGATCTATTCGAATAGCCGGGTCCGCGGTTATGGACTTCTTGGATGCTTACATGGTACATAGCCAACTTGAAGTGGATACTATAAAATGCTCAAGACAAGTGTGAGTGCTTTGGATGGCCCTCTCGTAGGGAGACGGGGATGAATCCATAGTAGTGTATTGTGTGGTGATTAGTGGACTCGAGTGCGCTATCTCACCTCAAAGAAGTTTCACGTAGTCATAGAACAGGATAGCCACTGAGTCAAAGCTGGCTTGCTGCAACTAAACCCCACATTACCCTCTTGATACAAATGCATGTATGATAGGATCTGATGTAAGACTTGCTGAGTACCTTTGTACTCATGTTGCTTTATTTATGTTTTTGCAGCGGAGACTCCGGTCTTACTAGTGTTCTCGTGGGCTTCGACAAGTAGCTTGTACCTCAGCTATGATCTTGATCAGATGTTGTAGATAGTCAGGCTCTTCAGCCTTTTTCATTTGTAGATGTCTGTACTTAGACATGTAATGCTTCCGCTTGTTGCTTGTTTGCTCTGAATGTTGGGTCATGTGACCCCTATTTGTAATAATGCTATGATGGCTCTTTGAGCCTTATCTATATGAGTTGTTGAGTTATGCTGTGATGCCATGTTGTACAGCACATACTTGCATGTTATGCGTACGCGTAATGTGTATTGCTCTGTGTGGGATCTGACTATCTAGTTGTTTATCCTTAGTAGCCTCTCTTACCGGGAAATGTCTCCTAGTGCTTCCACTGAGCCCTGGTAGCTTGCTACTGCTCCGGAACACTTAGGCTGGCCGGCATGTGTCCTTCTTCGTTCCTGTGTCTGTCCCTGCGGGGAAATGTCACGCGGTGTCTACCGGAGTCCTGTTAGCCTGCTACAGCCTAGTTTACTGGAGTCCTGCTAGCCAAGTTGCTACAGCCCGGATTCACTCGCTGATGACTGACACGTTCGTGGTTGGGTCATGTATGCCTGTCCCTGTAAGTTAGTGCCACTTTGGGTTCACGACTAGCCATGTCAGCCCGGATTCTCTGTCATATGGATGTTAGCGACACTGTCATATACGTGTGCCAAAAGGCACAAACGGTCCCGGGCATGGTAAGGCGACACCCGTGGGAATACCGTGCGTGAGGCCGCAAAGTGATATGAGGTGTTACATGCTAGATCGGTGTGACTTAGAATCGGGGTCCTGACAAATATCCAGGAATAAGAGCATTTCAAAGGAATTAGAAGTTGTGAAACAATGTACGGAGATCTTACTCGATGTACGGCCTCACTTCTATTAGGTTGTTGAAGAGATACAGCGAAATGGTCCGTCATTCTTCAACATCCAACGATACTGGTTTCCAACCACTGGCTGGTGCGAGATTCCCTTTGGATAGGCTGAGGTTGGATCGACCCTTTTTAGGGTCATCTGCCTTGTACCGATGCTTTGGATTATGCAAATGACGATTTTTGGCTTCGCAGTGTGTTGTCATGAAGTTTCCCGCCTCCTCAGTGGTGAATGCCTCGTCCATCGATGCTTCAATTCTACATTTATTTTTGCATTTTGCTCGAAGCTTCTTTTGCATCCTCTTAGTTGAGTAGCACCATTGATTTTGCTCGGGCCCCCCCAATCTTGCCTCGGTCGGGAGATGCAAAATCAAGTGTTGCATTGGATTAAAGAAGCTTAGCGAAAAGATCATCTCTAACTTGCAGATCAATTCTGGCGCCAACTGTTCCATTTCTGATAGGAGGCCAGGCAATAGTTCTTTCACACAAAGAACATGGAAGAAATAGCTCAGCTCTATCAGTACTAGCCATTCATCCTCAGGGATGAAGCCACACAACATCACCGGCATTATCCGCTCAATCCATATGTGCCAATCATGACTTTTAGACCAAATATTTTCAATTTTTCAAGACTCGCTCCCTTCTTTAGATTTGTTGCATACCCATCGGGGAACATCAACTGCATTTTCACCCACAAAATAATTTCCCTCATAGCTGGCCTTCCAAGATTGAACCATGCCTTTGGCTTCGTCCAGTTCCGCCTTCCTTTTGGTTCTTGCATGTTTTGTAACGGTCTATCACATAGCTCCTCTTGATCGACTCTAGCCTTAGTATTATCCTTTGGTTTCCCCTCTATGCCGAACAATGTACCAAAAATGGCTTCGGTGATATTCTTTCAGTGTGCATCACGTCGATGTTGTGTGGGCAAAGGAGGTCTCTGAAGCAAGGCAGATCCCAGAAGCATGTCTTGTGAGTCCAGGCGTGTTCCTTATTATACCCCTTGAAATACCCTGGATGCTCTGGATCTGGCTCGAGAGCATTTAACTGATCTAGGGTCTGTTGGCCTGTCAACGCAGGTGGTGCAAAGTGATTGACAACTCTACCTTTGATGAAGTTCTTCTTGTCTTTCCTGAACTTATGGCGAGGATCTAGAAACAGTCTACGCAAGTCGAAGCAAGTATACTTGTGCCCTGCCGTTAGCCAACGGAACTCAAGAGCTCCCTTGCATGTGGGGCATGGGAACCTTCCATGCACACACCTGCCAATGAATAACGCATACGCCGGCAAGTCATGCATCGAGTAGATGTAGCAGGCACTGCTACGTCTTGATCCTGCGTTGGTTTTCCTTGAAGAGGAAAGGGTGATGCAGCAATAGTAGCGTAAGTATTTCCCTTAGTTTTTGAGAACCAAGGTATCAATTCAGTAGGAGGCTCCTCAGAAGTCCCATGCACCTACACAAACAAACAAGAACCTCGCAACCAACGCAATAAAGGGATTGTCAATCCCTTCACGGCCACTTGCAAAAGTGAGATCTGATAGAGATAATATGATAAGATAAATATTTTTAGTATTTTTATGATATAGATTGGAAAAGTAAAGATGCAAATAAAAGTAGATGGAAAACTTGTATGATAAAAGATAGACCCGGGGATCATAGGTTTCACTAGTGGCTTCTCTCAAAATGGCATAAGTATTACAGTGGATCAACAAATTATTGTCGAGCAGTTGATAGAAAAGCAAATAATTATGAGATTATCTAGGCATGATCATGTATCTAGGCATCACATCCATGACAAGTAGACCGACTCCTGCCTGCATCTACTACTATTAGTCCACACATCGACCGCTATCCAGCATGCATCTAGAGTATTAAGTTCATAAGAACAGAGTACGCATTAAGAAAGATGACATGATGTAGAGGGATAAACTCATGCAATATGATATAAACCCCACCTTTTTATCCTCGATGGCAACAATACAATACGTACCTTGCTGCCCCTGCTGTCACTAGGAAAGGACACCGCAAGATTGAAACCAAAGCTAAGCACTTCTCCCATTGCAAGAAAGATCAATCTAGTAGGCCAAACCAAACTGATAATTCGAAGAGACTTGCAAAGATAACTTAATCACACATAAAGGAATTCAGAGGAGATTCAAATATTTCTCATAGATAAACTTGATCATAAACCCACAATTCATCGGATCTCGACAAACACAATGCAAAAAGAGTTACATCGAATAGATCTCTAAGAACACCGAGGAGAACTTGGTATTGAGATTCAAAGAGAGAGAAGAAGCCATCTAGCTAATAACTATGGACCCGAAGGTCTGTGGTAAACTACTCACAACTCATCGGAGAGGCCTTGGAGATGATGTAGAGGCCCTCCATGGTCGATTCCCCCTCCGGCGGAGCACCGGCGAAGGCTCCAAGAAGGGATCTCGCGGATACAGAAGGTTGCAGCGGTGGAATTAGGTTTTCGTGGTCTGTTCTGATGTTCTCGGGGTACGTGGGTATATATAGGAGGAAGAAGTAGGTCGATGGACGCTCGAGGGGCCCACGAGGGTGGGGGCGCACCCACCTGTAGGGGGGCGCCGTGCACCCTCATGGCCGGCTTGCTTGTTTCTTGACTTCCACTCCAAGTCTCCAGGTTTGCATTTGTTCCAAAAAGATCGCTCCCGAAGTTTTCATCCCGTTTGGACTCTATTTGATATTCCTTTTCTTCGAAACACTGAAATAGGCAAAGAACAGCAATTCGGGCTGGGCCTCCGCTTAGTAGGTTAGTCCCAAAAATGATATAAAAGTGTAAAGTAAAGCCCATAAACATCTAAAACGGGTAACATAATAGCATGTAACAATCGAAAATTATAGATACGTTGGAGACGTATCAAGCATCCCCAAGCTTAATTCCTGCTCGTCCTCGAGTAGGTAAATGATAAAAACATAATTTTTGATGTGGAATGCTACCTAGCATAATTCTCAATGTAATTTTCTTTATTGTGGCATAATGTTCAGATCCAAATGATTCAAAATAAAAGTTCATATTGACATAAGAAATAGTAATACTTCAAGCATACTAATTAAAGCAATCATGTCTTCTCAAAATAACATGGCTAAAGAAAGTTATCCCTACAAAATCATATAGTCTGGCTGTTGCTCTATCTTCATCACACAAAGTATTTAATCATGCACAACCCCGATGACAAGCCAAGAAATTGTTTCATACTTTAGTAATCTCAAAGTTTTTCAACTTTCACGCAATACATGAGCGTGAGCCATGGACATATCACCATATGTGGAGTAGAATGGTGGTTGTGGAGAAGACAAAAAAGGAGAAGATAGTCTCACATCAACTAGGCGTATCAACGGGCTATGGAGATGCCCGTTAATAGATATCAATGTTAGTGAGTAGGGATTTCCATGCAACGGATGCACTAGAGCTATAAATGTATGAAAGCTCAATGAAAGAAACTAAGTGGGTGTGCATCCAACTTGCTTGCTCACAAAGACCTAGGGAATTTTGAGAAAGCCCATCATTGGAATATACAATCCAAGTTCTATAATGAAAAATTCCCACTTGTATATGAAAGTGACAACATAGGAGACTCACTATCATGAAGATCATGGTGCTACTTTGAAGCACAAGTGTGGTAAAAAGGATAGTAGCATTGTCCCTTCTCTCTTTTTCTCTCATTTTTTATTTGGCCTTTCCCTTTTTTTGGCCTTTCTCTCTTTTTTTTATAAAGTCTGAAGTCTCATCCCGACTTGTGGGGGAATCATAGTCTCCATCATCCTTTCCTCATTGGGACAATGCACTAATAATGAAGATCATCACACTTTTATTTACTTACAACTCGATACTTAGAACAAAATATGACTCCATATGGATGCCTCCGGCGGTGTACTGGGGTATGCAATGAATCAAGAGTGACATGTATGAAAAATTGTGATGGTGGATTTGCCACAAATACGATGTCAACTACATGATCATGCAAAGAGCAATATGACAATGATGATGCGTGTCATATAAACAGAACGGTGGAGAGTTGCATGACAATATATCTCGGAATGGCTATGGAAATGCCATAATAGGTAGGTATGGTGGCTGTTTTGAGGAAGGTATATTGTGGGTGTACGGTACCGGCGAAAGTTGCATGGCACAAGAGAGGCTAGCAATGGTGGAGGGCTGAGAGTGCGTATAATTCATGGACTCAACATTAGTCATAAAGAACTCATATACTTATAATCTACAAGTCACTGAAAACAAAGTACTACGTGCATGCTCCTAGGGGGATAGATTGGTAGGAAAACACCATCGCTCGTCCCCGACCGCCACTCATAAGGAAGACATCAATAAATAAAATTGTGCTCCAACTTCATCACAAAGCGGTTCACCATATGTGCATGCTACGGGAATCACAAACTTCAACACAAGTATTCTTTGAATTCATAATCACCCAACTAGCATGACTCTAATATTACCACCTCTCTATCTCAAAACAATTATCAAGTATCAAATTGATCATAGCATCCAATTCACTTTTTATGATAGTTTTTATTATACCCAACTTGGATGCCCATCATTCTAGGACCAATTTCATAACCATAGATAATACCATGCTGTTCTAACATACTCTCAAAATAATATAAGTGAAGCATGAGAGATCAACAATTTCTACAAAATTAAGCCACCGCTGTGCTCTAAAAGATATAAGTGAAGCACTAGACCAAAAACTATCTAGCTCAAAAGATATAAGTGAAGCACATAGCGTATTCTAATAATTCTAAATCAAGTGGGCTTCTCCCAAGAGGTGTGTACATGAAGGATGATTGTGGTAATCTAAAAAGCAAATACTAATATCATACAAGACGCTCCAAGCAAAACACATATCATGTGGCGAATAAAAATATAGCTCCAAGTAAAGTTACCGATAGACGAAGACGAAAGAGGGGATGCCTTCTGGGGCATCCCCAAGATTAGGCTTTTGGTTATCCTTGAATATCTTGGGGTTCCATGGGAATCCCCAAGCTTAGGATCTTGCCACTCCTTATTCCATAGTCCATCAAATCTTTACCCAAAACTTGAAAACTTCACAACACAAAACTCAACAGGAAATCTCATAAGCTCCGTTAGTGCAAGAAAGAAAAACCACCACATAAGGTACTGTAATGAACTCATTCTTTATTTATATTCATGTTAAACCTACTGTATTCCAACTTCTCTATGGTTCATACCCCCCCAATACTAGCCATAGATGCATCAAAATAAGCAAACAACACACGAAAAATAGAATCTGTCAAAAACAGAACAGTCTGTAGCAATCTGTAACTCTCGAATACTTATGGAACTCTAAAAATCCTACAAAAATAGGAAGTACTGGGAAATTTGTCTATTGATCTACATCAAAAAGAATCAACGCAAAAGCACGTTCCTGTGAAGTACTAAAATTATTTTCGTGCATGCAAAATTTCTGTTTTTCAGGAGAATCAAATTAACTATCACTGTAGGTTATCCTATAGGTTCTACTTGGCACAAACACTAATTAAAACATAAAAACACATCTAAACAGAAGCTAGATGAAAAATTTATTAGTAAACAGAAGCGAAAACAAAAAACAAAGATAAAATTGGGTTTCCTCCCAACTAGCACTATTGTTTAACGCCCCTAGCTAGGTATAGATAATTTTAATGATGCTCACATGAAAGACAAGAATTGAAGCACAAAGAGAGCATCATGAAGCAGGTAACAAACACATCTAAGTCTAACATAATTTCTATGCATAGGCATATTATAAGCAAACAAATTTGCAAGGCAAGAAAAAACTAGCATATGCAAGGAAGAAGAAAGAGACGATAGCAATCTCAACACGACGAGAAGTAATTTAGTAAGATAAAAATTTCTACGACCATATTTTCTTCTCTCATAATAATTACATGTAGGATCATAAGCAAATTCAACAAAATAGCTATTACATAACATATTCTCAACATGATCCACATGCATGCAAAGTTGACACTCTTCCAAGATAGTGGGATTAACATTAACTAAAGTCATGACCTTTCCAAACCCACTTTTATCAAGAATATCATAAGATTGAACATACTCCAAATATGTGGGATCTAAAGTTGACACTCTTCCAGACCCAGTTTCAATATTATTGCAAACATTATTATCAATCTCATATTCCTCATGGGGCTTAAATAAATTTTCAAGATCATACGAAGAATCACCCCAATCATGATCATTGCAACAAGTAGAGGACATAGCAAAACTAGCATCCCCAAGCTTAGGGCTTTGCATATTACTAGAACAATTTACATCAATAGAATTTATAATAAAATCATTGCAATCATGCTTTTTATTCAAAGATCTATCGTGAATTGCTTCATAAAGTACTTCATCACAATTTTCAAATTCACGAATTTCAAGCAAAACCTCATAAAGATAATCTAGTGCACTCAACTCACTAGCAGTAGGTTCATCATAATTGGATCTCTTAAAGAGATTAGCAAGTGGATGAGGATCCCAAAACTTTTAACAAGTGCAGATGCAAGCAAAAATAAGGCACATGGTAACACAAGATCGGACGGAAGAAGGGCGAATAAAACGGCAAGGGTGAAGTGGGGGAGAGGAAAACGAGAGGCAAATGGAAAATAATGTAATGAGAGGGAGATGCGTTTGTGATGGGTACTTGGTATGTCTTGACTAGAGCGAAGACCTCCCCGGCAACGGCGCCAGAAATCCTTCTTACTACGTCTTGAGCTTGCGTTGGTTTTCCTTGAAGAGGAAAGGGTCATGCAGCAATAGCAGCGTAAGTATTTCCCTCATTTTTGAGAACCAAGGTATCAATCAAGTAGGAGGCTCCTCAGAAGTCCCATGCACCTACACAAACAAACAAGAACCTGGCAACTAACGGAATAAAAGAGTTGTCAATCCCTTCATGGCCACTTGCAAAACTGAGATCTGATAGAGGTAATATGATAAGATAAATATTTTTGGTATTTTTATGATATAGACTGGAAAAGTAAAGATGCAAATAAAAGTAGATGGAAAACTTGTATGATAAAAGATAGACCCGGGGACCATAGGTTTCACTAGTGGCTTCTCTCAAGATAGCATAAGTATTACGGTGGGTGAACAAATTACTGTCGAGAAATTGATAGAAAAGTGAATAATTATGAGATTATCTAGGCATGATCATGTATATAGGCATCACGTCCGTGAAAAGTAGACTGACTCCTGCCTGCATCTACTACTATTACTCCACACATCGACCACTATCCAGCTTGCATCTAGAGTATTAAGTTCATAAGAATAGAGTAACGCATTAAGAAAGATGATATGATGTAGAGGGATAAACTCATGCAATATGATATAAAACCCATCTTTTTATCCTCGATGGCAACAATACAATACGTGCCTTGCTGCCCCTGTTGTCACTGGGAAAGGACACCACAAGATTGAACCCAAAGCTAAGCACTTCTCCCATTGCAAGAAAGATCAATCTAGTAGGCCAAACCAAACTGATAATTCAAAGAGACTTGCAAAGATAACTTAATCACACATAAAAGAATTCAGAGGAGATTCAAATATTTCTCATAGATAAACATGATCATAAACCCACAATTCATCGGATCTCGACAAACACACTGCAAAAAGAGTTACATCAAATAGATCTCCAAGAAGATCAAGGAGAACTTGGTATTGAGATTCAAAGAGAGAGAAGAAGCTATATAGCTAACAACTGTGGACCCGAAGGTCTGTGGTAAACTACTCACAACTCATCGGAGAGGCCTTGGAGATGATGTAGAGGCCCTCCATGGTCGATTCCCCGTCGGGCGGAGCACCGACGAAGGCTCCAAGATGGGATCTCACGGATACAGAAGGTTGCGGCAGTGGAATTAGGTTTTCATGGTCTGTTCTGATGTTCTCGGGGTACGTGGCTATATATAGGAGGAAGAAGTAGGTCGGTGGATGCTCGAGGGGCCCACAAGGGTGGGGGCGCGCCCACCTGTAGGGGGCGCGCTAGGCACCCTCGTGGTCGCCTCGCTTGTTGCTTGACTTCCACTCCAAGTCTCCAGGTTTGCATTTGTTCCAAAAAGATCGCTCCCAAAAGTTTCATCCCGTTTGGACTCTGTTTGATATTCCGTTTCTTCGAAACACTGAAATAGGCAAAAAAACAGTAATTTGGGCTGGGCCTCCGCTTAGTAGGTTAGTCCCAAAAATGATATAAAAGTGTAAAGTAAAGCCCATAAACATCTAAAACGGGTAATATATTATCATGGAACAATCAAAAATTATAGATACGTTGGAGGCGTATCAGGCACGCCTTATGTAGTTACGTTTGCTAAAGGCATCGTATGTCTTGAACCCATTATCCCAAGCTTCTTGTAATTCATCCTTAAGAGGCTGCATATACACATTCATATTCTTCCCCGGATAGTTTGGCCCTAGAATTATCAACGTCAGGAAAATGTTCTTTCTTTGCGTAATCTGCCCGGGGGGGGGGGAGATTGAGTGGAATGACAAGCACGGGCCAACAACTGTATTGGGCTGCCGTCTGACCAAACACACTGAACCCATCCATGCTGACGGCGACTCGAGGATGCCTTGGATCTGTCGTTTTTTCCTTATGTAATGCATCAAAGCGCTTCCACGCTTCACCATCCGATGTGTGCACCATCATCACATTCCCATCTGCATCTTGTTCGGTTCTTTTGCCCGTTTTGTGCCATGTCATCTGTCTGGCCATCTCTTTGACCATGAAAAGATGTTGAAGCCTTGGTACGATTGGCATATACCGAAGAACATTAACGGGTATTTTGGTCTGCGTCTTCTCACCCATACTGTTTTCTACCACAATATACCTTGAAGACTTGCAAATGGGACAATAGTTCAAGTCCTCATACTGACGCGTAAATAAGACACATCCTTTCTCACAGGCATGTATCTTCTCATAGGGCATCTTAAGAGCACGGAGGATTTTGTCTGACTGGTACAGGTTTGCAGGTAGCACATGGCATTTGGGTAGAAATCGTCTGAATACTGTCATCATCGCGTCGTAGCATTCTCTGCCCAAGTTGAATTGAGCCTTTGTGGCACCCCGGCTCAGAGCGACCAGTTTACCATGCATTGCCAGCCCAGAGACCTTGTCTTTTGGTAACACACAACAACTTGGTATAGAAAAGCAACCTCTTTATTGATGCTAGTGGATCAGAGTTTATATTATAACATTTAGCGAGGCCAGGCGGCACACATGGTGCGGCTGAACAATATGTACATTATTTAGTGAACATAGAGGGGCCTCGATCATGACAACTACGAGGTAGCGGAACAACGTCGTAGCGGAACTCCATAGCACAGGGACACCGATGTGGACACGATCTACACTCGGACAGCTCTCCTTTCCAACGGGACTTTCCTAAAATCCGGCATGACACGCCAGGTCAGTACATTGAATGTACTTGCAAGCTCACAACAAGCATAAACATAATGACAAAAAATATCATGATATTTAACCAATTAATAACAATGCAACAATATATCCAACATGCTGTGACTATGCTCAAGTGGTACTCGTCCCTTGGACTGGCTTACCGGACGTGATCATTTCCTGATCACAAATAGAGACAAACTCGTGATCCTTACGACGATCACAACCCGACCAATAAATGGCCCGTGATCCTTACGGCGATCACAACCCGACCAATAAATGGCCCGTGATCCTTACGGTGATCACAACCCGACCAATAAATATCCCGTGATCCTTATGGCAATCACAACCCGACCAATAAATGGCCTGTGATCTTTACGGCGATCACAACCCGACCACATCTGGTCCAACTCAACACGATGGCCTTTCTGCCATCATCTCAGTGCATACTTAGTGTGCATATTTATTAAGTGTTGACCCATGGTGTACCCTACTTTCGAGTGTGTCCGTAACCGTGGACTCGGCTATCGATAGATTAATACACTCTGCAGAGGTAGCGCACTGGACCCACACTACGGAAACCATGTCCTCGCACTCCCATTCGGGTGGACCAACGGCATTCCGACGAAACCACTTCATTGCCATGACACTCTCCCGGACACTACGACTCAATCCCCATCGGGCTAGTCCTGGGTGGCCCCGTGTCTACCTCAAGACACATCGACCACCGTCGTGGCCATGATCCACTCTGGGACCCGGTACCAAAAACTTAACAACAAGCTCACAAGGTTATGCCTGCTTACCGGGCTAGGGTACAGCACACCCATAACCTTCCCTAAATGGAGGCACCGACCAGAGGCACGACAATGAAACGCATTAAGGTCGTCCCATACCGGCAAATGTGGTTGCACTGGGAAAAACTCGTTTCAGTGGCACCATGACCCGGTCAACAACATATTCAAGTTGAGTTATTTATCAGGTTCAACTTAAAGTGAAAGTAACCGGTGTCATAATGCCATAACATGCATCACCAACATATGCATCACATATAAATGAAACTAACTAAGTTAACTACCCTCTCACGGAGCAATCATCAACTCATGGTATTCTTCTGGTTAAGATTAAACCTCACTTAAACTAGAATCTTCTCTAGCAAACTCATCATTTTTCATCATGCAAAAATAATTTCACTAATTATTTATCTCCATGACCATATTATCTTATCATTACTCATAACTAAATCTTTGTTAGCTTATCAACAAGATTCACTTCAAACTTTCTGTAAATCAAGCATATTTAATATAACAAGCATCTAATAGAATATAATTATCATAATAATAATTTAAATGCATGAATAATCACAAGTTCAAGTAGGAAAATCACAATTATTGAAGTGGCACTATGAAAATGTTGTTGTGGCTTGCCTTAGTGCAGATGAGGTTCACAAGCCTCCTGGTGATCCTCAAGACAAGCCTGCTCTTCTGAAAATAAATAAAACCAGAAAAAGAAAACATCAAGAAACCTTTTGAAATTCACCAGAAAATCTAAACAGCAAGGAAAAATTCCATCTTTTGGGTGCTGCTAGATTTTTGGACAAAGAACACAATGCAAGAAGAATCAATGCATTTGGACTTATAGATAAAAAGTTATGGCCATTTGAAGTTCTCTGGATTTAAATGAATTTGAATTAAAAATAAAACAGACTGGGAGGGTGACGTCGAAGGCGTAAAATCCTAGGGTGCCACCACTCGTACCGCTTCACGCGCGTACAGAGTGGCTGACTAGCGGGCTAGTCAGGTGAGAAGGAGGGGGAGAGGGAAACAAAGAGTGGCGGAGCTTCGCCGGAGCGCACACCGGCGGCGAGGGCTCTTGGGACCAAATGAGAGGGGGGAATCAAAGGAGAAGAAGATGGTGCACCTGCCCGTACCCGTAGCGTGGCTAGAGGTGGTCGAAAGGCGTCGGAAATAACCTCTCCAGCGGAGGCAGAGGGTGGCGGTCACCGGAGACGAAGACGACAACGGCTAGGGGCGGCTCCAGGGGCTCCAATAGGGCGGAACACCTTCACCAAAGAGTGGCGGAGGCCCTGACAGGGTTTCCCTGGCCTGGGAGGGGCTGGAGCTGCAGGGACGATCCGAGGGGATCGCCAGCGAGCTCGGGCTCGGAGATGGCAGCCCGCGGCCTGCCCGGCCGGGTTGCGGCTTTCTACTAGGTTGCGGTGAGTGTGGGAGTGGCTGCAGGTGCTCGAGGAGGCTGGGGGTGGCGGCATTTATAGGCGAGCAGCGAGGGGGTTTCGGGCTCCGCTGGAGGACACATGTCCACGGCGCCCGGCGACGAATGGCGCCAGTAAGAGAGGGAGAAGAGGACGGAGATCACGCGGGAACTATTGGCGAGCGCGGACGAGCACATGGGCGAGGAGTTAAGGGGGTGGAGACGGAGATGGTGGCGCGGTTTGGCACGCTCGGGCAAGCTGGGCAGCGAGCATGCGCGCAATAGAGCGCTCGGCGGCACTCAGAGCGCGTGTTTTGTATGCCAGCACACCCGGACGAACACGATCACCGCGTAAACTATGACATCAGGCCAGCCTAAGCACTAACTTCATGTCTGGCATGTAGTCCTTGGTAGTTTGGAGTGTTAACATGGTTGGGTTTGGTTCCAGGTGCAGTAGAAATGAATTTATACTCCAAGCAAGTTTCTGGACAGTAAGTTTGGAGGTTTACTGTGGTCAAACCACCGGGAGCTGAGGGCTGAGCTTTGGAGGTTAGCCAACACTTACTAAGGTAAAGAGGTACAAGAAAAACCAGCTACAATGGAGCTAGTAAAATGGTAGTTGCTGTAGAAACTACCATCTCTGTACAGAAATGAAAATATTTTCTGTAGCCAAAATATTCCAAAGGGTGATGAAATATTTTTGCTCAGAAAGGTGCCCTAAGGTTCAATGAATAATTGGGATTTTTCTTAGGATTTTAGGGGCAAGAAAAATTAGGGTTGCTTTGGAGAAAAAAGGGCTAGCTAGGGTTTTGGAGGGCAAAATGAATATTTTTCACTTAAGAAAAATATTCCAAGTGATATTTTGAGATGATCCAGAGGTGAAGTGGTGGTTTGAGAAGGAGTAGAAGCACTTGGGTGAAAGTCAAGGGGTACCCAAGTGGTTAAGTCCAAATGAAATGATCCAAAAACTACAAACTCAAATCCAAATCGATTAAAAACCAGGCAAAGAAGCGAGGGCAAAATCCAGGCTGTCACAACCTTCAAAGCCATTATTTGTGAGATAGCATCCAGATGACAAAGCTCACTGTGCTCATGGAGAGGACGTTTTGAGGACTCCAACATTTTAGTGAAAGTCTTGCACCATGTCTTCATCCGAGTCTCCTCGTGCCTTTGCAGATTCCTCCATCTCCTCGTCCGAGTCTCAAGCATCGTCAAAGTCTTGCACCATGTCTTCCATCCTGGTACCATGCTCGTTGGTGCAACGACGAACAACCTTTTCTTTGGTATGTTGGGCAGACTCATCATGTAATGTCCAGACCGTGTAACCAGGCGTAAAACCAAACTTCTGCAGGTGTTTACTCATTTCAAGCTCGTCCCTCTTATTATAGTTGTCGCACCGGACACAGGGTCACCAGCTTAGTTTCTGGCCATTTGCAAATGCAACTCTAACAAACCCCTTGGTTTTTTAACCATTTCTCGGTCCAAACTGTCTGACTAGTGTAACCGGTGTACATCCACGCAGATCACTCATATTGACTTCCTACTGGACGCACAAGAAATATACACATAATTAAGCAAACCATACCCATCTGTTAATGGAGTTTGTCAGTTTTATTACGTCCATGCAACCTACAAGCTAATAGGTAAAGATAGGTCCTAATCCCACCCGAGTATGTGTAGATTGGGTTCGTTTTCCCATGCTCTGCTCCGGATCCGATGCAAAATTTCGGCAGCACCTCCCCGCTGTTCTCCTGATACACGTCTCAGCAATAAGCAGAGAGGATGTGTACCTGGAGAACAACAGGGAGGCACTGACGAAATTCTGCATCGGATCTGGAGCAGAGCATATGGGAAAACGAACCCAATCTACACATACTCGGGCTGTCCATGGATAACGTTGGACAATTCTAATGAATCATGATTATAAATATGCGAATGCATGCATATTTATAGATGTAACCCTTTTGAATGGGAGACACATAGTGGTTAGGCATACTGATGATTGACACCTATAGCTAGCATGTTTCATCGGCGCAAAGACCGGAATAGATCAAATGAAGGGGGGAGGAGGAGATGTCATTTGTGCTCACCGACGAACGCAGGGACGGAGCTCGTCGAACGCACGGGTAGGTCGTCAAACAACACACCCTCACAGCGACGAAACAACCGCACATTTAAATCCACTCGATCAACACAAATGTATATGATGTTTTGCACAACAAAATCGAAAAATATACGACCTAACTCATAATTCACAAATATATGACCCCGTCGGGGTCGGGGTCGGGCTGTGGTGTCAGGGTGTCGGGGTCGGGGTTGGGGTGTGGTGTCAGGGTGTCGGGGTGTGGTGTCAGGGTGTCGGGGTGTGGTGTCAGGCTATCGGGGGTTGGGTGTCGGGGGTCAGGGTGTCAGGGTGTCGGGGTCGGGATCGGGGTGGCGGTGGTCGGGGTCAGGGTCGGGGTGTCGGTGGTCGGGGTGTCAAGGTGTCGGGGTCTCGGTGGTCGGGGTCGGGTCGGGGTGTGGTCTCAGGGTGTTGGGGTGTCGGGGTCAGGGTGTCGTGCCGGGGTGTCGGGGAGTCATGTCGGGGTCGGGGTGTCAGGGTGTCGAGGTCGGGGTCGGGGTCGGGGTCGGGGTGTGGGTCGGGGTGTGGTGTCAGGGTGTCGGGGTGTCAGGGTCAGGGTGTCTTCTTCTTCTTATTGTCAGGGTCGGGGTGTCTTCTTCTTCTTCTTCTTCTTCTTCTTCTTCTTCTTCTTCTTCTTCTTCTTCTTCTTCTTCTTCTTCTTCTTCTTCTTCTTCTTCTTCTTCTTCTTCTTCTTCTTCTTCTTCTTCTTCTTCTTCTTCTTCTTCCTCTTCTCCTTTTTCCTCTTCTTCTTTTCTTCTTCTTCTTTCCTCTTCTTCTACTTTTTTTTCATCTTTCTTCTTCCTTTTCTATTTATCTAAGCCTAAACCTAAACCTAAAAACTCAAAACTAAACCTAAACCTAGCACTAACCTAAAACAAAACAGGAAAAAACTGAACAAAAAAATAGGAAAAACAGAAAAAAAAGAATAACCTCCTTGCTTCGGTGTTGTCGGCCGGTGCGGTGGGGCGGCGCAGGGGCCGCAGGGAGGAGTCCGGCAGCGGGGCGGGGCGGCGCAGGGGCTGCGGGGAGGGGTCCGACACCTGGGCGGGCCAGCGCAGGCCTCTCTGGCGGCGGGGCACGGCTGGGCGGCCGCCATGGCCTGGCTCCTGTTGGCGCGGGGGGCGGGAGGGTGGCGGAGGGGCCGCAGGGATGGGTCCAGTATCGAGGCGGGCCGGCACAGGCCTCTCCGGTGACGGGGCGCGGCGGGACGGCCGCCGCGACCTGGCTCCTGTTGGCGGGGGAGGGCTGGACGACGGCGGGGGCTGGGTCCGGGTGGCAGGGCTGGCCGGCGATAGGGGCTGGGTTCGGGGGCGGGGCTGGCCGGCGGCGATTACTGCAGCAGTGGGGACAGGAGGAGAGAGGCGGACGCGCAGGAGGGAGAGAGAGAGAGAGAGAGAGAGAGAGAGAGAGAGAGAGGGAGGGAGGGAGGGAGACGGCGCCACCCTTTAAGTGGGCCTTCTTTGCCGTCTGCTAGCAGACGACAAAGAGGGCGACCGTTAGGGCTGGCCTACGTCTCCTCTTTGCCGTCCGCCAGCAGACGGCAAAGGAGGAACATTGTCGTCGGCTAGCAGTCAGCAAAGTAGTCACCTCTTTGTCGTCCACTAGGAGACGGCAAAGAAGCTGACCTAGCCACGCCATGCCCTATGGGGCCCACCTGGATCTTTGTCGACTGCCTTTTATCTCTTTGTCATCCGCTGGCTGACGGCAAAGAAACAGGTTTCGGCAAATACCCTTTTTGCCATCAGCACTTTCTTTGCTGTTGGCTTCCTCAAAGCGGACGGCAAAGAACCTCTTTGCCGTCAGCTGGCAGATGGCAAAGAGGTGGCAGACGGAAAAATGCCAGATTCCAGTAGTGATACACTAGTAACATACACATATCCCTAGGCTATGTTACTATACCTTCATAGTGGGTAGTAACATAAGTGTGGTGTCATGCAAAGCTTCATTTATTAGGTTATAGACTCATAGTGCATTGAGACATGTGATGTTACGGTAACTAGCTAAGTTACTCAAACCACCTCTCCTCATTAACTCATTGCCACATAAGCATATTTAGTTAGTTGGACTTGATGTTACTGCTGAAGTTACTCCCATTGTGGCTAGTCTAATAGTATGAGTAACATCACACATATCAAGGAAAGATGAGTCTATAGCTTAATAAATTAAGTGTTGCACATGTTACCACACATATGTTACTCCCCACTATAGAGGTAGTAGCATGGAGTAGTAACATATGGGCATGTTACACTACCCATTGTGGCTAGTCTTAGGCCCTTCCCGATGCTCCACCTTGTACAGGTGCTAAGCCTGCCATGTAGGCAAAAAATCTGATGTGGCAGGACAATTAAGAGGAGAGAGATGGGTTTGGTGACCCCAGGAAGAACCAATGCCAAGCACGCAAACCTAGGCCAAAAATTTAAATGAAGCAAGCTCACCAATGCATGAAAGAGTTTAGTAGCTAAGTCATTAAATGAAGGGAGCTTAGCAACAACAACTTAAGCACCAATGCATTGGGGACTATAGTTGCTAAACTATTTAATGCGCTTAGCACCTCATCTAAGCAACTATCCATTGGAAGAGGACTTAGTATCTTAGGTTGCCTTATATATTAATTTGCCATGCATGACACAATGCAGTACAACATTTAATATGTGATACAGTATATCATGATATGATACCCGGCCCACACCCTCTCTTTCCTCATTTAACTGTGTGCCACATCATCCAAAAAGTCTAGTTGGCATGCATATGATGCCGCTTGATACTCCCATTATGACCAACCTTAGGGGTGGCCATAGTGGGGGTATCATAGCCGGTATCATGCACTTGAGAATAGCAAATATGATGATGTGTGGCAAAGAAGCAGTAACATAGATAATGTAACATATATAATATAAATGTTATACTACTTTGTGTCATGCACATGGCCATAAATACGGTCATCTATGGTATATATATACTAGCTCCATGATACTATATATATGCACTATATGAAGGTACGTACGTAGTATCATACATTGTATAGTATCATATGCATGATATTATAGTATATATAGAAATTAAATGAGATCTATTTTCTTTTTGCATATATTCAGAGTTTGAGATTGCTAGCGAGGCCTGCCGCCTGGTAAAATGTACCGGAAAATCGAAACATAGGGTACAATCATGATTTCTTATCGTGGGAAAAAATTTGGAGGCGAAACGATGAACTCATGTTTTCATTCAAACAAAAAAATGCTGCTAGTTAATGTAAATGTTATCAAATAGCACACGGTTCACTCACGAGAGCCGTGTGTCCACTAAACCGTGGCTGATGCCCCCCTACCACACGTGTGATCTGAGCCGTGTGTTCTAATTGGCCAGAATCCAAACCCCACGGATCGTACGTCTACACCGTTGGATGCTCCTAGATCGAACGGTGATCCTCATCCCTTTCGACAGCAGATGCAGTTCCGGTTGTGATATTTTTATGTGGTTCCTCCTCCGGCGATGACTCCTTCACCACCCGGTTACGCTGTTAGTTAATGTAAATGTTTTCAAATAGCACACGGTTCACTCACAAAAGCCATGTGCCTACCAAACCGTGGTCGGCGCCCCCCCCTGCTGCGCGCACAATCTAAGTCGTGCGTTCCGATTGGCCAGAACCCAAACCCCACGGATCCTACGCCTGCATCATTGGATGCTCCAAGATCGAATGGCAATCCTCATCCCTTTCGACTGGAAATGCAGTCCGCCTAGGAATTGATTGATATGCCAAAATGCATGGTAAATGCCAAAAAATGTCTTTCATATAGCACACGAGACCTAAAATGCGCCAGCAAACCGAACCTGTGGTATAATGGTGATTGCTTAATGTGGGAAAAATTTAGAGGCGAAATGACAAACTCACGTCTTCATTTCAAAATTAGTACGTCTTCATTTCAAACGAATTTTTTCTCTTTGTGCACACGAGCGCTTAGAGGCAACCGTTTGCATAGGCCTTTCCACGCGGCGGCCGGAGATATTTTCCACCCTTTTCACCTAGGCCGCCAACACTCCCCACGGTATGCCCACGTTTCACTCAACTAGTCCACCCAATCTCCATCCCTAGCTCCCCCTCCCCCAGATCCACATCAGAACCCTCTCCGGCGCCGGTGTGCTCACCTCAGCCGTGTGCCCGCTCTTCGGCGTCAAGCCTACCTCCACTGCCGTTCCCAACACGCGGCTGCCTGCGCCTCACCGTCTTCGCTTGCTCGCCAGCCACCCTCGAGCATATCGATGCTATAATCCTCGCCTCTCCTGTGGTCTGGCCGGGTTTGCATTAAGAATCCTGTTAGTTACTGCTCTCCATTGTGGTGAGGCATATTTCCTCGCAATCCCTTTTCCTATTTCGTTCTGTATGTTCCCAAATTGGCTATAAAATAACAGAGAGCGTATATATGTTAATTATCTACCTTCCTAACTAGTACATATAAGTTGTATTTGTTCCAATAAGTTACTGCTAATTTACAGATCGGGGGTGCCCGAGTCACATAAACTTAACAAATTAGCCGTACATTTTCTAAATTATTGCATGAAATGTTTAGAAAGCTTGATACCAACTTGTTAGTTTTATGCTTATCCTCCTTTCCTGAGTTTTTCCTGGAACCAAATTAACAGCAGGTTGTTCGAATCGGGGAGTAATATTATTTTTGATGAGATGGATGATGAAGAAGTAGAATTGGTGTTTGCTAAAAGTAAAGCGGACGTACTTGAAGTACGCAATTACGCCATGGCCAGCCATTTCTTGTTGGCGAATACTTTGATGAGTGCAGCTCCAGTTGCCGCAAGTTACATGAATATTGCATGGATCAAATGTCAATAGGTCTTCATGGTTTGCTAGTCCACTTCAATAGAGATCATTTCCGACACGATGCTGGTTCATTTGATGTGAGTTTTGAGGACTTACATCTCTTCTTCAACTTCAACGAGCTTGATGCCACTCTTGTTTGATGCCTGATTTTGTAAGTACTTAACAAACTCTGATCAACTTCTCCATACAAGGCTGTAAATGATAAACAACTAACTGCATTTTATTCCTCTCAGGGGGTTGAACGCGCATAGAAGAAAAAGGGAGAGTGTGTATTTTATAGATCCTGCATTAGCAAATGGCACAACATTACATGGTAAGGATGAACGGGACTGGGCCGTTAACACGATCGTCCGTATCTTCAAAAACACATCCCATGTAGAATCATTTCTCTGGCCATATCATGAAAGGTGAGTGAAGTAAACAACCACACATACACTGATTGTCTTTTAGATTTTGACATAATTCGTAAGTTCATGGCTTTCTTAATATGTAGCCATCACTGGATATTAGTCATTGTTCCAAACAAGAACACAGTTTACTACATCGATTCTCTCAGCGAGTCAACAAACGCTCAGGATCTGACGCATCTTCAGTAATTCATGGATATGTATTGAATTCTATGATGTTGAAATTAATTTGCATTCATATCTCGTTCAATAATTGATATTGTCAAAATTCATCTTCATTTGCAGTGTCCTCGCATTGTGGAAAACTAAACCAGGGAACCTGTTCAAGAGGGAACTACCTCTGCAGCACGAGATCGTTTCTCCGGTACCAAAATCCATTATTTTCGGAAAATTTATCCAATAGTCTGCAAATACCTTTTCTTACGCAAGTCAAATGTTCAAGCTTCTAATTAAACCTCTTTCTATTTTGTTCAAAAAAAATAATACATCTAACACCGGTTAGGTTGTTCCTAACAGGACAAATACATGACTAATTCTGTACAGAAAATTTCAGTGTCCTCAACAAGAAGCAGGGACCAACCTTTGTGGATATTATGTGTTGCAGACACATGATCTACATCTGCAAATCTGCTAATAGTTGTGATGATCCTTGCAAATTAGTGCCCGTAAGTCTATCTTAATTAATATCTTCTACACCACTCATATGGCACATTCTGATCTTAAAAATACTGCATCTCATCTTAGAACCGAGGACCCCTGAACCGCTCCCGGCTGGTGAATTGTTGATGGTTCGGAGATTTATCAGCGACTTCTTCCTGAATCACTACATCAATCCCACTGGTGATAATGACGATTCCAGCATGCCTTTTCCTGAAACATTGAGTAAGAGTTAGCCGCTAAACATATGCGCATGGATCCATTGTTTTCCATCTGATGAGGTCTTCGTATTTCGTACACTATGATTAATTATGTCATGCATATATGTGTGGACAAATCATTGGAATTTAGCTACCATATATTCAACTGCAATTGTTGCGAAATCTGATGAATGTTCTTCTTGTGGACACTATTTGTTCAATTGAATATTGTGGCGAATTTGTTTTTTGCGTGCCGATTCAAAATGTGATATCCTTGTTTATTTGTTCAATTGAATATTGTGGCCAATTTGCTTTACGCATGCCGATTCAAAATGGGATATTTTTGTTTATTTGTTCAATTCAATATTGTGGCGAATTTGCTTTTTGCATGCCGATTCAAAATGGCATAATTTTGTTTTAACCTGGCAATTGCTCCACACACGGTTCAACTAAATGAGTGTGTGCGGTCTACATCGTAAAGCATACGTCAATCCTAGCGGAACCGTCGGTGATACACAATAGATCATGAACGATTTGCAGCGCTACTATGTGTGTTTAGGCTCTCCAGAACCGTTTGTGATATCAAGTTATCGCACACGGGAACTCGGAGTAAACCGTGCCCAATGTAAAATACAATCCCAGTCGTAATTTTTTCACTAAGTGTGTGGGATCCCAAACAAAAAGCACACATCACTCTAGCCGCAACCGTCGGTGATACACAACAAATCACAAACGGTCTGCAGCACTTGTATGTGTGCGAAGGGACTCCTGAACCGTTTGTGATTGAACCTTATCGCAGATGGTAAATGTTGGGAGAACGTGTGCGATGGATTCTTGCATGGCAGACGGGTTCCGCAGAAAACTCGTGTGTGATAGGGCACATATCACACAAAATTCATATGATGGCCCGTGTGCCTTGCATACTGTTTCCCAAACGGTTCATTACGACACACTGTTTGGTTTCACTTCATCATTAGAAACATTTAATCACTGATCCTACACGTGCGAAAGAATTTAGTGTGTGTTGCATCGCACACGATTATGTTTTGCAAGGCCTCTGGATCATGGCTCCATATCCCTGACGGTTTCTGGGTCGTGTGGGAAGGACCCCCTAATCGCCCACACTCACTAGGCGACGGTTTGAAATGTCGTCGCGGAAAGGGGTTTTAAACCATTTGTATAGCACCGACGCGTACCAGTGCCCCCTCGGAATCCCTACCAGATCCTTGGGCTCCCATGCAAGCACATCTTTGTTCGTGCGTAGGAAGCTGAACAACGCCTCTTCTTGGTCTGGAGGCAGGCCAGCGCCTATGGTGAAGTTGGGGACCAATGCCCCGTCTTCATCGACCGACACCTGCTTCGGCTCGGCCCGATCTTGAGAAAACAATTGCTTCATCTTTGCTGGTGCAGCCCCCGGAGCCTCTGGGGCTCCCTCCTCACTTGGACGTGCGGCGGCCATAGCTCTGAAGGCGATCTTGAGGGCCAACAGCGCGTCATTGGTGTCCCCCGCTATGGTGAGGACGCTGCTGCTACGTGGCATCTTCATGAGGTTGTAACCGGGGTTGGTTGCCGCCATGAACTTGTCCAGGGCCGGGTACCAGAGGATGGCGCTGTACGGGAGGCCAATGCGGGCAATGTCGAAGTCGATGAGCTCGGTGCGGTAGTTGTCGCGTGTGTTGAAGGTGATGGGAAGGCAGATCTGCCCCAGGGGGCAGGTGGAGCCGTCAACGACCCTGGAGAATGGCTTGGTAGGGCAGAGCCGGCCATGGAGCATGTGAAGCAGGCCGAATGCTTCCACAGAGAGCACATTGATGCCAATGCCGCTGCCCATGAGGGTCCTGGTGACAGCTACTTCGCAGATGGTGGGGGTACAAAGCATCGGGAGCGCCGGCGCCGGCCGTGGTCGAGGGGTGGTCCCTCGAGTCGATGGTGAGGTCGGCCTTAGGCGCCGCCCAGCCCGGAGGAGCTCCCCGCTACACGTAGGCGACGCCCATCTAGTGGAAGAACTGCTTGGCATGGCAGTCTGCGGCCGGTGCCTGCGAGCCACCGAGGAGGGCCGCGACGGTGTGGGGCGCCGATGCCGCGAAACGTGCAATGAAGAGGCCGCGCAGCTCCTCCAGGAGACCACCCAGGAATCCTCGAAGCCCAGAAGCCAGCCGCGCGGCACTCCCGTGAGGGCCATGGGTAGCCAGTTCACCATGACATTGCCATCGCCACCGGACGCCCAAGCAGCCTCTGCGTACGCCTGGAGGAACCCCGCCGGATCCGCCGCACCATCGTATCGAGGCAGCAGCTCTGGCCTAAACTTGGGCAGCCACTACACTCGCCGCAAGGTGGGGTGAAAGCCCGGAGACCCATGGCACCTCTGAACACACTCGTCGTCTCGGTCGGTGGAGCGGCGCCCGCCATGAGGGTGAACAGCGTGGGTGGTGTAAAGCAGGCGAAGAGGTGAATCTTTGACGCACCCCTACCTGGCATGCCAAATGTCAGATTTCGGGCTCCGCAGACCCTGGATAGATTCGAACTCTAGGGTGCGTGCGAAGAACTCAACCTCCCTAGTCTGCCAACCCGTCGATCCCATGGCCTAGCTCGATGAACTCGAAGGAAAGAGGACACAATAGTTTACCCAGGTTCGGGCCACCTTGCGGTGTAAAACCCTACTCCTTCTTTGTGTCGGATTAGCCTCGAGGTGAGCTGAGGATGAACTAGTACAGTGGAAGAACAACCTCAGGAGGTGTGTTCTTGAACTGTTGAGGGTGAGGATGATATGAATGATCCGGATCCCCTTCTACAGTGGTGGCTAGGCCCTATTTATAGTGGCCTTGGTCCTCTCCCCAAAATGAAGGCGGGAAGGGATCCCACAACGGCCAAATTCGAAGGGAGACAACTAGTACATCTTATCCTGACAAAAGGTAGTCTTCGCCTGCAAAGCTTCTGGTTGTGACACTGTTGTGTGCTCAGCAATGACCTCCATCCTGCCATCCTGGCGGTCTTGGTCTTGTTGCATGGAAATGGAAACCTTTGGCTGATTCCTCGGGACTCCACGCCTGCACTTGCCTCTTTAGCACCAAAGAGGAAACTGCTGTACTGCGCCCGCTGGCGCCCGCCTAGCCTTGGTCATCATGGCTCATGTATCCGAACCTCACGAGGTAAGGGCTTGCATAGAAATCTCTGCTCCTCAGGAGCCAGCCTGAGAAGGCCCCTCCCTCTGGAGGTCTTGATGGCGTCCGCCTCGCGAGGGTCTTGTGTTGTTGATGCTGAAGATGGGCCGTACTGGCCATTGATGAAGCCAGGCATGGGCCGCAGGCATGCAAGTCTGGGTACCCTGGTTCCCAAAACACCGACAGATGCTTGTGAGGGCGTTTGTTCAAGTAAGAACAATACCTAAGCACCTGTCCACCCACATATCAAATTATCAAATTAGCAAACACAAATCAAACCAACATGATGAAAGTGACTAGATGAAATTCCCGTGTACCCTCAAGAACACTTTGCTTACCACAAGAGACCGTTTTGCCTGCCCTTTGCCTCAAAAGGATTGGGCTACCTTGCTGCACTTTTGTTACTATTATCGTTACTTGCTCGTTACAGATTATCTTGCTATCAAACTACTCGTTACTTACAATTTCAGTGCTTGCAGAGAATACCTTGCTAAAAACCACTTGTCATTTCCTTCTGCTCCTTGTTGGGTTCGACACTCTTACTTATCGAAAGGACTACAATTGATCCCATATATTTGTGGGTCATCAGCGCCTAGCCCCCTTGTGGGCTGGTGCGACTCCTTCCTTGACCCATGAGGCCCACCAAGTAGGTATAACCTACCGGTGGCCTCCCGGTACCCCTTCCAGCACTCCGATAATTATCCGGTGTATTCTGAAACTCTTCCGGAACCCGAATACCTTCATCCTATATATCAATCTTTACCTCCAGACCATTCTGGAGCTCCTCGTTATGTTCGTGATCTTATCCGGGACTCCGAACAACATTCAGTCACTAACATACATAACTCATATAGTACTATATCGTCAACGGACATTAAGCGTGCGGACCCTATGGGTTCGAGAATGATGTAAACATGACTGAGACGCTTCTCCGGTCAATAACCAATAGCGGCACCTGGATGCCCATATTAGTTCCTACATATTCCATGAAGATCTTTATCGGTCTAACCATTATGACAACATACGTAATTCTATTTGTCCGTTGGTATGTTACTTGCCCGAGATTCCATCGTCGGTATCTCCATACCTAGTTCAATCTCATTACCGGCAAGTCTCTTTACTCATTCCGTAATACATCATCTTGTAACTGGCTCCTTAGTCACTTTTCTTGCAAGCTTCTTGTGATGTTGTATTATCGAGAGGGCCCAGAGATACCTTTCCATCATACAGAGTGACAAATCCATCTCGATTCACTCCAACTCAACAGACACCTTCAGAGATACTTGTAGAGCACCTTTATGATCACCTAGTTATCAAGTGATGTTTGATAGCACATAAGGTATTCCTCTAGTATCAGGGAGTTGCATGATCTCATGGTCGAGGGAATATGTATTTGATATTAAGAAAGAGTGGCAATAAATTGGACGATCATATGCTATGCTAATGGATGGGTCTTGTCCATCACATCATTCTCCTAATGATGTGATCCCATTATCAAATGACAACTCATGTTTATGGTTAGGAAACCTTAAACATCTTTTTATCGATGAACTAATCTAGTAGAGGCTCACTAAGGACTTGGTATTTGTTTATGTACTCACACATGTATTCATGTTTTTGATCAATACAGTTATAGAATGAACAATAAACCTTTATCATGATTAAGGAAATATAGTAATAACCACGTTGTTATTGCCTCCAGGGCATATTTCCAACAGTCTCCCTCTTGCACTAGAGCCAATAATCTAGATTGCATAGTAATGAATCTAACACCCATGGAGTCTTCGTGTTGATCATGTTTTGCCCGTGGAAGAGGTTTAGCCAACCGGTCTGCCACATTCAGATCCGTATGTATTTTACAATGTTTTATGTCTCCATCCTTGACCTGCTCACGAATGGAGTTGAAGAGTCACTTGATGTGTTTGGTTCTCTTGTGAAAGTTGGAGTCCTTTGCTAAGGAAATTGCTCTACTGTTGTCACAAAAGATTGTCATTGGACTGGATGCACTAGGTATTACACCCAGATCGGATATGAACTCCTTCATCCAGACTCTTTCATGTGTTTGCTCCAAAGCAGCTATGTACTCTGCTTCACATGTACATCCCGCCACGACACTCTGGTTGGATCTACACCAACTGATAGATCCTCCATTCAATATACATGTGTCATATAGTCATCCGGATATGTGTCAAAGCTAGAATCGACGTAACCCTTTACAGCGAGCTCTTCGTCACCTCCATAAACGAGAAACATATCTTCTGTCCTTTTTCAGGTACTTCAGGATATTGTTGACTGCTATCTAGTGATCCACTCATGGATTACTTTGGTACCTCCCTGCCAAACTTATGGGAAGGCACACATCAGGTCTGGTACACAGTATGGCATACATTATGGAAGCTATGGCTGAGGCATAGGGAATGACTTTCATTCTTTCTCTATCTTTTGTTGTGGTCAGACTTTGAGTCTAACTCAATTTCACACATTGCAACACAAGCAAGAACCCTTTCTTTGACTGGTCCATTTTGAACTTCTTCATAACTTTGTCAAGGTATGTGCTTTGTGAATGTCCTATTAAGTGTATCGATCTATCCCTATATATCTTGATGCCCAATATGTAAGCTGCTTCACCGAGGTCTTTCATTGAAAAATTATTATTGAATTATCCTTTTATGCTAAATTCTATATCATTTCCAATCAGCAATATGTCATCCACATATAATATTAGAAATGCTACAGAGGTCCCACTCACTTTCTTGTAAATACAGGCTTCACCGTAAGTCTGTATAAAACCAAATGCTTTGATCACATCATCAAAGCGTATACTCCAACCTTGAGATGCTTGCCCCGGTCCATAGATGGATTGCTGGGGCTTGCACACATTGTTAGCATCTTTAGAATTGACAAAACCTTCTGGTTTCATCATATACAACTCTTCTTTAAGAAACATGTTAAGGAATGCAGTTTTGACATCCATTTGCCAGATTTCATAATCATAAAGTACAACAACTGCTAACATGATTCTGACAGACTTAAGCATCGCTATGGGTGAGAAAGTCTCATCGGAGTCAACCCCTTGACCTTGTCGAAAACCTTTTCCTATAAGTAGAGCTTTGTAGATAGTGATATTACCATCAGTGTACGTCTTCCTCTTGAAGATCCATTTATTCTCAATGGCTTGTCGATCATTAGGCAAGTCCACCAAAGTCCACACTTTGTTCTCATACATGGATCCTATCTCAGATTTCATGGCCTCAAGCCATTTGTCAGAATCTGGGCTCGTCATAACTTCTTCATAGTTTGTAGGTTCGCCGTTTTCTAACAACATGACTTCCAGGACAGGATTACCGTACCACTCTGGTGTGGTACGTGTTCTGGTCGACCTACGAGGTTCAGTAGTAACTTGATCTGAAGTTTCAGGATCATCAACATTAGCTTCTTCTCTAGTTGGTGTTGGCATCACGAGAACGGATTTCTCTGATGTGCAACTTTCCAATTCGAGAGAAGGTACTATTACCTCATCAAGTTCTACTTTACTCCCACTCACTTCTTTCTAGAGAAACTCCTTCTCTAGAAATGACCCATTCTTAGCAACAAATATCTTGCCTTCAGATATGTGGTAGAAGGTATATCCAATAGTTTCTTTAGGGTATCCTATGAAGACACACTTTTACACTTTGGGTTCGAGCTTATCAGGCTGAAGCCTTTTGACATAAGCGTCACATCCACAAACTTTAAGAAGGAGCTTAGGTTTCTTGCCAAACCATAGTTCATACGGTGTCGTCTCAACGGATTTAGACGGTGATCTATTTAACATGAATGTGGATGTTTCTAATGTATAACCCCAAAACGATAGCAGCAGATCAATAAGAGACATCATAGAATGCACCATATCTAATAAAGTACGGTTATGACATTCGGACATACCATGATGTTGTGGTGTTCTAGGTGGCGTGAGTTTTGAAACAATTCCACATTGTCTTAAATGAAGGCCAAACTCATAACTCAAATATTCACCTCTGCGATCAGAGCATAGCAACTTTATTTTCTTGTTACGATGATTCTCCACTTCACTCAGAAATTCTTTCAAATTTTTAAATGTTTTAGACTTGTTTTTCATCAAGTAGATATACCCATACCTACTCAAATCATCTATGAAGGTTAGAAACTCATGATACCCGCCACGTGCTTTAACACTCATCGGACCACATACATTGGTATGTATTATTTCCAATAAGTCATTAGCTCACATTGTTCTGAAGAATGGAGTTTTAGTCATCTTACCCATGAGGCATGGTTCGCAAGTATCAAATGATTCATAATCAAGTGATTCCAAAAATCCATCTGCATGGAGTTTCTTCATGCGCATTACACCAACATGACCTAAACAGAGTTCCACAAGTATGTTGCACAATCATTATCAACTTTGCATCTTTTGGCATCAATATTGTCGGTGTTCTGGGAACGGGGGTCCCCAGACTTGCCTGCCTGCGGCCTGTGGCGTGGCTCAAGTGGTGGCCCAGTATGGCCCATCTTCATCAACTTAAGCTCAAGACCCTCACGAGGGGCCAAGCCTCGTGGGGCGGACGATGCAAGGCTTCCTTAGGAGCGGCCTCACCAGGCAGGCTCGCAAGGAGGCGGAGAGATCAAGGAAAGGGTACCTCGCGAGGTGCTCATGACGCAAGCCATGATGATCGAGACCAGGCGGGCACCAACCTGTGCAGTGTCCTTGTTTCCTCTTTGGTGCAAAGGGGGCAAGCACAGGCGTGGAGTACCGAGGCATCAGGCAAAGGTTACCAATTCGGTCCAACGAGACCAAGACCAGCAGAGCGGCAGGACGGAGGTCACCGTGGAGCCCAAGACGGTGTCGTCGCCAGTGCCTTTGGCAGCCGAAGACCGACTTTAGTCAGGATAACTTGTACTAGATGTTCCCCTTCCAAATGGCCGTTGTTGGCGCCCTTCCCGCTCAATATTTGGGAAGAGGACCAGGGCCTCTATAAATAGGGATAGCCATCACAGTAGAGGGCATCGAGTTCTCATCAGATCCAGAGGCGATCGAACTCACCCAAGTAGTTCACCGCACCATCCCAAGAACACCTCTCGCGAGGCTGTTCTTCCCCTTGTACTGTTCATCATCAGCCCCTGAGGCAATCCACCACACCACACACTGGAGTAGGGTATTAACACCACATCGGTGGCCCGAACCAATATAAACATTGTGTCCCTTGTGTTGTTCATCGTGTAGCTTAGATCCTCAGCGAGGCGTTTGGACGTGGATCGGTAGGGGAGAGATCTTCGCGCACACCCCAGAGTTTGAACCTTAAGGGTTTTGCCGGAACCCCACATCCGACATTTGGTGCGCCAGGTAGGGGTGCGCCAGAGCTAACCCTTCCGTCGACCCGCTCTTCATCAACACCGCGCTTCGCCCTCGTGGCGGACAACGTGCCGCCCGCTCCGGCTACCGACACCGACACTGGGGCCAGGAGGCTCCGAGCCTTGGTCCCCGCCTTGCGGCAGGTGCAGTGGTCGAACAAGTTCAAGCCAGACATGCCGCCGTGCTACGACGGCTTGGCAAATCCGCTAGCTTTCCTGTTGGCGTATGAGGAGGCCGTCCAAGCCGGGGGCGATAACAGGGTCATGGGTAATTGGTTGCCCATGGCCCTCACCAGCGTCCCGCGCATGTGGCTACTCCACCTGCCAGCGGATTTAGTGGCCTCTTGGGAGGAGCTGCACAAGCTCTTCCTCGCCCATTATTCTGCGCCGGCGCCCCCGATCGTCGTAGCTCTCCTGGGTGGCTCGCAAGCCCCACCCTCGACCCGCCATGTCAAGCCGTTCGTCCGCCAGATCGGCGCCGCCTTCAAGTGCCGCGAAGCCCTCCCGGGCTGGGTGGCACCCAAGGCCGACTTGACCTTCAGCTCGGACGATCACCCCTCCAACATTGCCTACTCGGGTGCACTCCCGATGCTATGCACCCCCACCATCTGCCAGTTGGTTGTCACCAGGACCCTCATCGACGGTGGCGCCGGTCTCAACGTCCTTTCGGTGGAGGCCTTCAGCCTCCTCCACGCGCTGCTGGAGCGACTTCAGCCCAGCAAGCCCTTCTCGGGCGTCGGAGGCAGTTCCACCGGCTCCCTGGGGCAGATCCGCCTGCCGGTGACCTTGCGCTCCCACGACAACTTCCGCACGGAGCTGGTCGACTTCGACATCGCCCCCATCGGCCTCGCGTACAACGCCATCCTTGGCTACCCTGCCTTGGCCCAGTTCATGGCAGCGACTCACCCGGCTTACAACCTCATGAAGATGCCCAAGAGCAGCGGCATCCTCACCATGCCTGGAGATATTAAAGATGCCCTACAGGCGCTCAGGCCCGCCTTCAAGGCGGTCACCGTGGCGCGGCCCGCCAACGCTGGCACCCTCGAGGCCAAGCGGGCTACGCCAACCAAGAAGAAGCAGCTGTTCACCCAAGACAAGGCGGAGACCAAGCAAGTTCCAGTCGATGAGGATGGATCCTCCGGCGCCACTTTCACCATAGGCGCCAATCTCAACCCCGAACAAGAGGAGGCCTTGGTGAGATTCCTGCGCGCAAACAAGGAGGTGTTCACGTGGGAATCCAAGCAGCTAGCGGGGGTTCCAAGGGAGGTGATTGAGCATCATCTGAACGTGTGCCCCAATGTGCGCCCAGTGAAGCAGAAGGCAAGGCGGCAGTCCACCGAGAAGCAGGCCTTCATGGTCCTAGAAACCCATAAGCTTGAAGCTGCTGGTGTCATTCGCGAAGTTTGCTATCCTGAATGGTTGGCCAACCCTGTTGTTGTGCCAAAGAAGGGTGGAAAGGAGTGCATGTGCTTCGACTTCACCAACCTCAACAAAGCCTGCCCTCAAGACACGTTCCGCTCCCCCGCATTGACCAGATTGTCGATTCCACCACCGAGTGCGACCTGCTATGCTTCCTGGATGCCTTCTCTGGCTATCACCAAATCAAGATGGCGGTAGAAGACGTGGAGAAAATGGCATTCCTGACCCCGTGCGGGGTGTACTGCTACAATTGCATGTCGTTCGGGTTGCGCAACGCAGGCGCAACCTGTCAGCGATTGATGCATATCGCCTTGGGTCGGCAGCTCGGGAGAAACGCCGAGGCATACGTCGACGACATCGTGGTGAAGTCTCAGGAAGCCAAAACCCTGATACAGGACCTGGAAGAAACCTTTGCGAGCCTTCACGAGGTGGACTTGCGGCTCAACCCGGAGAAGTGTGTGTTCGGTGTTCCTTCTGGCAAGCTTCTGGGCTTCCTTGTGTCCCACAGAGGCATAGAGGCTAACCCGGAGAAGGTTAAGGCAGTCGAAGACATGAGTCTGCCGCAAACCCTCAGGGAAATGCAGAAGCTCACTGGGCGAGTGACCACATTAGGGCGCTTCATCTCCAAGCTGGGGGAACGCGCCCTGCCCTTTTTCAAGATGATGAAGAAGAAGGGCCCATTCGAATGGACTCAAGAGGCTGACAAAGCGTTCCAAGACCTCAAGAAGTACCTGACCAGACCTCGGGTGATGGTGGCTCACCGCCCTCGGGAGCCCTTGGTGCTCTACCTCGCTGCCACACCCTACTCCGCCAGTGCAGCTCTAGTGGCGGTACGGGAGGAGCGCCCGGTCAAAGCTGCCCCACGACTGGCGACGAACCCGGCCACGGCAGCACAAGACCAAGAAGGCCTCACGAAGCCCATGGCCGCAGTAGATGGAGGCCAGCCTCAACAGGGGGATGTCCCTAGGGCTGAAGAGGCCGCACCAGGCAGCCAGGGGCTGGGGGCTCCGTCGTCTCAAGAGGCGCCTGACCCTTCAGAGGGAACCGACCTCGCCAGCACGCCTACCCTCATCGAGCATCCAATGTATTTTGTTAGCACGGTGATGCGGGACGCAAGGGCATGATACCCCATGCCTCAGAAGTCTTGCTCGCACTATTAGTGGCCTCGCGCAAGCTACGACACTACTTCCAAGGTCACCCCATCAAGGTCGTCTCGGCATATCCATTGGAAAGGGTACTTAGGAGTCCCAATTCAGCGGGAAGAGTCGCCGAATGGAACATCGAGCTGCAAGTGTTTCAGTTGGAATTCAGCACGACGAGAGTCGTCAAAGGAGCCGCACTTGCAGATTTTGTGGCAGAATGGACAGAGGCGCCAGGGCTCGAAGCAGGCGAAGATCGGTCACTTTCCCAGGAAGTGAGGCGCCGGATGGCTGGGTCATGTACTTCGATGGAGCTTTCTTGCGACAAGGCACGGGGGCTGGCGCAGTGCTTATATCTCCCACTCAGGACAAGCCCTATTACACTGTACAACTCTGTTTCCAAAATGGAGAGAAGGTCTCCAACAACATAGCAGAATACGAGGGCCTGATAGTAGGCTTGAAGGCCGCAGCGGCCTTGGGGGTAAAGCGCCTCATCATCAAGGGTGATTCGCAGCTCCTCGTCAACTTCTCCAACAAGGTGTACGAGCCGAAGGACGAACACATGGAAGCATATCTCGCGGAGGTCCGCAGAATGGAAAACCAGTTTTGGGGGTTGGAGTTGCAGCACGTGCCCCATGGCACCAATCAAGAGGCTGATGACATCACCAGGAGGGCGTCTAGGCGGCTGCCTCAAGAGCCTGGCATCTTTGAGGAATGACTCTTCAAGCCCTCAGTAGCACCGTCACTATCAAGTACAGCGCAGCCTCGGGAGGAACTCCCTCAACCACCTTCCTCAGGAGCTCCGGCCTGTGGCCCAACCTTAGGAGCACGCTTGCTCCTGGTGTTGGAGCCTCAGGAGGGATGTTGGACTGCGGAGCTCAAGGATTACCTAATGCAAGGGACTCCGCCAGAGAAGGAGGAGGACGCGGAACACGTGGCGCGGCAAGCCACAGCCTACTGCATCTGAGACGGAGAGTTGTACCGGAAGCGGCCAAATGATGTTTCCCTGTGTTGCGTCTCCAAAAAGAGTTGCTCGCAGACATTCACGGAGGAGGCTGTGGGCACCACTCGTCATCACGGACCCTCGTCGGCAAGGCGTTTCACAACGGATTCTATTGTCCTATGATACGTCTCCAACGTATCTATAATTTTTGATTGTTCCATGCTATTATATTACCCCTTTTGGATGTTTATGTGCTTTATTTTACACATTTATATCATTTTTGGGACTAACCTACTTACCGGAGGCCCAGCCCGTATTGCTGTTTTTTGCCTATTTCAGTATTTCAAAGAAAAGGAATATCAAATGGAGTCCAAACGGAATGAAACCTTCGGGAGAGTGATTTTTGGAACGAACGTGATCCAGAGGACTTGGAGTGCAAGTCAAGAAGCAGCCAAGGCCTGCATGAGATAGGAGGGCCCCCCCTATAGGGCGTGCCCCCCTGTCTCGTGGGCCCCTCGGGCGGCCACTGACGTACTTCTTCCTCCTATATAAGCCTACGTACCCCGAAAACATCCAGGGAGCCAACGAAACACAATTTCCACCGCTGTAACCTTCTTTATCTGCGAGATCCCATCTTGGAGCCTTCGCCGGCGTTCTGCCGGAGGGGGAATCGACCATGGAGGGCTTCTACGTCAACACCATAGCCCCTCCGATGATTTGTGAGTAGTTTACCACAGACCTTTGGGTCCATAGTTATTAGCTAGATGGCTTCTTCTCTCTTTCTGGATCTCAATAGAATGTTCTCCCCCTCTCTTGTAGAGATCTATTCGATGTAAACTCTTTTCGCGGTGTGTTTGTCGAGATCCGATGAATTGTGGGTTTATGATCAAGTTTATATATGAGAAATATTTGAATCTCCTTTGAATTATTTTATGTATGATTGAGTTATCTTTGCAAGTCTCTTCGAATTATTAGTTTGGTTTGGCCTACTAGATTGATCTTTCTTGCCATGGGAGAAGTGCTTAGCTTTGGGTTCAATCTTGCGGTGTCCTTTCCCAGTGATAGCAGGGGCAGCAAGGCACGTATTGTATTGTTGCCATCAAGGATAAAAAGATGGGGTTTATATCATATTGCATGAGTTTATCCCTCTACATCATGTCATCTTGCTTAAGGCGTTACTCTGTTCTTATGAAGTTAATACTCTAGATGCAGGCAGGAGTCGGTCGATGTGTGGAGTAATAGTAGTAGATGCAGGCAGGAGTCGGTCTACTTGTTGCGGACGTGATGCCTATATACATGATCATGCCTAGATAATCTCATAATTATTCGCTTTTCTATCAATTGCTCAACAGTAATTTGTTCACCCACCGTAATACTTATGCTATCTTGAGAGAAGCCTCTAGTGAAACCTATGGCCCCCGGGTCTATCTCTTATGATATTTGCTTTCAATCTACTTTTATTTGCATCTTTACTTTTGCATCTATATTATAAAATACCAAAAATATATTTATCTTATCATACTATGTCGATTAGATCTCACTTTCGCAAGTGGCCGTGAAGGGATTGACAACCCCTTTATTGCGTTGGTTGCGAGTTCTTTGTTTGTTTGTGTAGGTGCGTGGGACTTTTGAGGAGCCTCCTACTGGATTGATACCTTGGTTCTCAAAAACTGAGGGAAATACTTACGCTACTATTGTTGCATCACCCTTTCCTCTTCAAGGAAAACCAACGCAAGCTCAAGACGTAGCAAGAAGGATTTCTGGCGCCGTTGTCGGGGAGGTCTTCGCTCAAGTCAAGACATACCAAGTACCCATCACAAGCTCATCTCCCTCGCATTTACATTATTTGCCATTTGCCTCTCGTTTTCCTCTCCCCCACTTCACCCTTGTCGTTTTATTCTCCCTCTCTTTCCCAATCTCCTCCTCTCTCTTTCGCTTGCCTTTTTCTGTTTGCTTGTGTGTTGGATTATTTGTTGCCATGGCACAAGATAATACCAAATTGGGTGATTTCTCGAATACCAATAATAATGATTTCCTTAGTACTCTGATTGCTCCTCTTAATGATGTTGAGTCTTGTGAAATCAATACTACTTTGCTGAATCTTGTTATGAAAGATCAATTCGCCGGCCTTCCTAGTGAAGATGCCACTACTCATCTAAACTACTTTGTTGATTTGTGTGATATGCAAAAGAAGAAAGATACGGATAATGATATTGTTAAATTGAAGTTATTTCTGTTTTCACTTAGAGATCGTGCTAAAGTTTGGTTTTCGTCTTTGCCTAAAAATAGTATTGATTCTTGGAACAAGTGAAAAGATGCTTTTATCTCTAAGTATTTTCCTCCCGCTAAGATCATCACTCTTAGGAACAATATTATGAATTTTAAACAACTTGATCATGAGTATGTTGCCCAATCTTGGGAAAGAATGAAATTGATGATTCGCAATTGCCCTACTCATGGTTTGAATTTATGGATGATCATACGAAATATTTATGCCGGTTTGAACTTTGCTTCTAGAAATCTCTTAGATTCGGCCGCGGGAGACACGTTTATGGAAATCACGTTAGGAGATGCTATAAAACTTCTTGATAATATTATGGCTAATTATTCTCAATGGCACACTGAAAGATCTTCTAGTAAAAAAGTGCATGCTATAGAAGAAATCAATGTTTTGAGTGGAAAGATGGATGAACTTATGAAATTGTTTGCTACTAAAAACACTCCTCTTGATCCCAATGATATGCCTTTGTCTACTTTGATTGAGAATAATAATGAATCTATGGATGTGAATTTTGTTGGTAGGAATAGTTTTGGAAACAATGCTTATACAGGAAACTTTAATGCTAGACCATTCCCTAGTAATTCCTCTAATAATTATGGAAATTCCTACAATAATTCTTATGGTAATTTTAATAAGATGCCCTCTGATTTTGAGAATAGTGTGAAAGAATTTATGATTTCTCAAAAGAATTTTAATGTCTTGCTTGAAGAAAAATTGCTCAAAGTTGATCATTTGGCTAGGAACGTTGATAGACTTTCGCTTGATGTTGATTCTCTTAAACTTAGATATCATTCTCCTAAGCATGATATCAATGAGTCTCTCAAAGCAATGAGAATTTCCATTGATGAGTGCAAAGAAAGAACCGCTAGATTGCGTGCTAAGAAAGATAGCTTTATTAAAGTGTGTTCTTCTAGTTTCCATGAAAATAATGATGAGGATCTTAAAGTTATTGATGCGTCTCCTATTAGATCTTTGTTTTGCAATATGAATCTTGATAATTATGGAACTGATGATGAGTCAACTTTGCCTAGAAGGCGTCCCAAGAATTCGGAGTCTTTTGATCTTGATGCTAAATTTGGTAAAAGTAGGATTGGAGAGGTCATTACTTTAAATAGCATTGAACCTACTATCTCGGATTTCAAGGAAGTTGATTATTATAATTGTTCTTTAGAAGGTTGTATTTCCTTGTTGCAATCCATTGTTAATTCTCCTCATGCTTATAGTCAAAATAAAGCTTTTACCAAACATATCGTTGATGCCTTGATGCAATCTTATGATGAAAAACTTAATTTGGAAGTTTGTATACCTAGAAAACTTAATGATGAGTGGGAACCTACTATAAAGATTATAATTAAAGATCATGAGTGTTTTGCTTTATGTGATTTGGGTGCTAGTGTTTCCACGATTCCGAAAACTTTATGTGATATTCTAGGTTTCCATGATGATTGCTCTTTAAATTTGCACCTTGCGGATTCCACCATTAAAAATCCAATGGGAAGGATCAATGATGTTCTCATTGTTGCAAATAGAAATTTGGTACCCGTAGATTTTATCGTTCTTGATCTAGATTGCAATCTTTCTTGCCCTATTATTCTTGGTAGACCTTTTCTTAGAACGATTGGTGCGATTATTGATATTAAGGAACGGAATATTAGATTCCAGTTTCCATTAAAGAAAGGCATGGAACACTTTAAAAGAAATAAATACAAATTACCTTATGAATCTATCATGCGGGCTACTTATGAATTTAGTGCCAAAGATGGCACTACTTAGATCTATCTTCGCTTTTATGCTTAGCTAGGGGCGCTAAATGATAGCGCTAGTTGGGAGGCAACCCAATTTTCTTTGTGTTTTTTGTTTTTGTTCCTGTTTAGTAATAAATCTTGAATCTACCTCCTGTTTAGATGTGTTTTTATCTTTTAATTAGTGTTTGTGCGAAGTAGAACCTGTAGGATAACCTATGATGATAGTTGATTTGATTCTGCTGAAAAACAGAAACTTTGCATGCACGAATGTAGTTTTGTTAAATCACAGAAACATGATTTTGCGTTGATTCGTTTTTATGCTGATCAATAGACAAATTGTCCAGGACTTCATATTTTGGTAGGATGTTTAGGGTTCCATAAGTTTGCGTTAGTTACAGATTGCTACAGACTGTTCTGTTTTTGACAGATTCTGTTTTTCGTGTGTTGTTTGCTTATTTTGATGCATCTATGGCTAGTAAAATAGTTTATAAACCATAGAGAAGTTGGAATACAGTAGGTTTAACACCAAAATAAATATAGAATGAGTTCATTACAGTACCTTATGTGGTGGTTTTGTTTTCTTTCACTAACGGAGCTTATAAGATTTCCTGTTGAGTTTTGTGTTGTGAAGTTTTCAAGTTTTGGGTAAAGCTTTTATGGACTATGGAATAAGGAGTGTCAAGAGCCTAAGCTTGGGGATGCCCATGGCACCCCAAGATATTCAAGGATAGCCAAAAGCCTAAGCTTGGGGATGCCCCAGGAAGGCATCCCCTCTTTCGTCTTCGTTCATTGGTAACTTTACTTGGAGCTCTATTTTTATTCGCCACATGATATGTGTTTTGCTTGGAGCGTCGTGTATTATATTAGTCTTTGATTTTTAATTTACCACAATAATCCTTGCTGTACACATCTTTTGGGATATGCCCACTTGATTAGAATTTGCTAGAATACTCTATGTGCTTCACTTATATCTTTTGAGCTTGATAGTTTTTGCTCTACGTGCTTCACTTATATCTTTTGAGCTTGATAGTTTTTGCTCTAGTGCTTCACTTATATCTTTTAGAGCATGGTGGTGATTTATTTTGAAGAAATTTCTAGTCTCTCATGCTTCACTTATATCTTTTTGAGAGTCTTTTATAACAGCATGGTATTTGCTATGGTTACAAAGTTGGTCCTAGAATGATGAGCATCCAAGTTGGGAATAATAAAAACTATCATAGAAAAAGAATTGGATGCTATGATCAATATGATGCTTGATAATTGTTTTGAGATATGGAGGTAGTGATATTAGAGTCATGCTAGTTGAGGTGATTATGAAAAATACTTGTGTTGAGGGTTGTGATTCCCGTAGCATGCATGTATGGTGAACCGCTTTGTGATGAAGTTGGAGCACAATTTTATTTATTGATTGTCTTCCTTATGAGTGGCGGTCGGGGACGAGTGATGGTCTTTTCCTACCAATCTATCCCCCTAGGAGCATTTGCGTAGTGCTTTGGTTTTTGATGGCTTCTAGATTTTTGCAACAAGTACCTGAGTTATTTTGACTAATGTTGAGTCCATGGATTATACGCACCTCACCCTTCCACCATTGCTAGCCTCTCTTGTACCGCGCAACTTTTGCCGGTACCATACACCCACTATACACCTTCCTCAAAACAGACACCATACCTACCTATCATGGCATTTCCATAGCCATTCCGAGATATATTGCCATGCAACTTTCCACCGTTCCGTTCATATGACACGCATTACTTTTGTCATATTGCTCTTTGCATGATCATGTAGTTGACATCGTATTTGTGGCAAGGCCACCTTCATAATTTTCATACATGTCACTCTTGATTCGTTGCATATCCTGGTACACCGCCGGAGGCATTCATATAGAGTCATATCTTGTTCTAGCTTTGAGTTGTAATTCTTGAGTTGTAAATCCATAAAAGTATGATGATCTTCATTATTAGAGCATTGTCCTAGTGAGGAAAGTATGATGAAGACTATGATTCCCCCACAAGTTGGGATGAGACTTCGGACTTTACAAAAAAAAAAGAAAAAAAAAGAGAAAGGCCAAAAAAAATTAGGCCAAAGAAAAAAAAGAAACAAAAAGAAAAAAGAAAAAGGAAAAAATTAGAATGAGAGAAAAAGAGAGAAGGGACAATGCTACTATCTCTCTTTCCACACTTGTGCTTCAAAGTAGCACCATGATCTTCATGATAGAGAGTCTCATATGTTATCACTTTCATATACTAGTGGGAAATTTTCATTATAGAACTTGGCTTGTATATTCCAATGATGGGCTTCCTCAAAAGTGCCCTAGGTCTTCATGAGCAAGCAAGTTGGATGCACACCCACTTAGTTTCTTTTGTTGAGCTTTCATATATTTATAGCTCCAGTGCATCCATTGCATGGCAATCCCTACTCACTCACATTGATATCTATCAATGGGCATCTCCATAGCCCGTTGATACGCCTAGTTGATGTAAGACTATCTTCTCCTTTTTGTCTTGTCCACAACCACCATTCTACACCACATATAGTGCTATGTCCATGGCTCGCGCTCATGTATTGCGTGAAAGTTGAAAGAGTTTGAGATTATTAGAGCATGTACCAATTTCTTGGCTTTTCATTCGGGTTGTGCATGATTAAATACTTTGTGTGATGAAGATAGAGCAACAGTCAGACTATATGATTTTGTAGGGATAACTTTCTTTGGCCATGTTATTTTGAGAAGACATACTTTGATTAGTATGCTTGAAGTATCACCATTTTCATGTAAATATGAACTTTTATTTTGTATCATTTGGATCTGAACATTCATGCCACAATAAAGAAAATTACATTGAGAATTATGCTAGGTAGCATTCCACATCAAAAATTTCTTTTTTATCATTTACCTACTCGAGGACGAGCAGGAATTAAGCTTGGGGATGCTTGATACGTCTCCAACATATCTATAATTTTTTATTGTTCCATGCTATTATATTACCCCTTTTGGATGTTTATGGGCTTTATTTTACACATTTATATCATTTTTGGGACTAAACTACTAACCGGAGGCCCAACCCGTATTGCTGTTTTTTTGCCTATTTCAGTATTTCGAAGAAAAGGAATATCAAACGGAGTCCAAACGGAATGAAACCTTCGGGAGCATGATTTTTGGAACGAACATGATCCAAAAGACTTGGAGTGCAAGTCAAGAAGCAGCCGAGGCCTCCACGAGATAGGAGCCCCCCCTATAGGGCACGCCCCCCTGTCTCGTGGGCCCCTCGGGCGGCCACCGACGTACTTCTTCCTCCTATATAAGCCTACGTACCCCGAAAACATCCAGGGAGCCAACGAAACACAATTTCCACCGCCATACCCTTCTTTATCCGTGAGATCCCATCTTGGAGCCTTCGCCGGTGTTCTGCCGGAGGGGGAATCGACCACGGAGGGCTTCTACATCAACACCATAGCCCCTCCGATGAGTTGTGAGTAGTTTACCACAAACCTTCGGGTCCATAGTTATTAGCTAGATGGCTTCTTCTCTCTTTCTGGATCTCAATACAATGTGTCCCCCTCTCTCGTGGAGATCTATTCGATGTAAACTCTTTTTGTAGTGTGTTTGTCGAGATCCGATAAATTGTGGGTTTATGATCAAGTTTATCTATGAGAAATATTTGAATCTCCTCTGAATTCTTTTATGTATGATTGAGTTATCTTTGCAAGTCTCTTCGAATTATCAGTTTGGTTTGGCCTACTAGATTGATCTTTCTTGCCATGGGAGAAGTGCTTAGCTTTGGGTTCAATCTTGCGGTGTCCTTTCCTAGTGATAGCAGGGGCAGCAAGGCACGTATTGTATTGTTGCCATCGAGTATAAAAAGATGGGGTTTATATCATATTGCATGAGTTTATCCCTCTACATCATGTCATCTTGCTTAAGGCGTTACTCTGTTCTTATGAACTTAATACTCTAGATGCAGGCACGAGTCGGTCGATGTGTGGAGTAATAGTAGTAGATGCAGGCAGGAGTCGGTCTACTTGTTGCGGACGTGATGCCTATATACATGATCATGCCTAGATAATCTCATAATTATTCGCTTTTCTATCATTTGCTCGACAGCAATTTGTTCACCCACCGTAATACTTATGCTATCTTGAGAGAAGCCTCTAGTGAAACCTATGGCCCCCGGGTCTATCTCTTATCATATTTGTTTTCAATCTGCTTTTATTTGCATCTTTACTTTTGCATCTATATTATAAAATACCAAAAATATATTTACCTTATCATACTATCTCTATTAGATCTCACTTTCGCAAGTGGCCGTGAAGGGATTGACAACCCCTTTATTGCGTTGGTTGCGAGTTCTTTGTTTGTTTGTGTAGGTGCATCGGACTTTTGAGGAGCCTCCTACTGGATTGATACCTTGGTTCTCAAAAACTGAGGGAAATACTTATGCTACTATTGTTGCATCACCCTTTCCTCTTCAAGGAAAACCAACGCAAGCTCAAGACGTAGCAGCCTACAGCACTCAATGACGCAATCGAGCTGGTGAAGGCTTGTGAAGCCTGTCAATTCCGAGCCAAGCAGATTCATCAGCCAGCTCAAGGCCTGCAGACCATTCCACTGTCATGGCCGTTCGCGGTTTGGGGGCTGGACATTTTGGGCCCGTTTCCCCGGGCGCCAGGGGGCTATCGCTATCTCTATGTTGCCATTGACAAGTTCACCAAGTGGGCGGAGGTGGAAGCTGTCCGCACCATCCCAGCTGGTTCAGTAGTCAAGTTCATCAAGGGCCTCGTGAGCCGGTTTGGGGTGCCTCACCGCATCATCACCGACAACGGTTCGCAGTTCACCATCAATCTCTTCAAAACATATTGTGCTAACCTTGGAACACAGATATGCTACGCTTCGGTGACACACCCTCGGAGCAACAGCCAGGCCGAACGCGCCAACGCAGAGGTCCTGAAGGGCCTCAAAACCAGGACCTTCAAGAAGAAGCTGGAGGCCTGCGGCAGGGGCTGGTACGACGAGCTCCAGTCCGTGTTGTGGTCCATCCGCACAACCACTACCAAGTCAACTGGCGAAACCCTGTTCTTCCTCGTCTACAGAGCAGAGGCGGTCCTCCCTCGGGAGGTCAGGCGTCGCTCCGCGCAGGTCCTGGCGTTTGACGAAGCGCAGCAGGATGCCATGCGGGGGATGGATCTCGTGCTGGGGGAGGAACACCGTCGGGAGGCTGCGCTTCGAGCGGCCAGATACCAGCAGGCACCGCGGCGGTACCATTGCCGCCACATCCGCCCCAGGACTCTCGAGGTAGATGACCTCGTGCTCAGGCGGGTGCTCTCCAGGGAAGGGTTGCACAAGCTCTCGCCCATGTGGGAGGGCCCGTTCAAGGTTTTTCATGTTTCCAGACCTGGCGCCGCGCACTTGGAGACCCAGGAGGGGGTGCCCATCCCGAACGCATGGAACATTCAGCACCTCCGGAGATTTTACCCTTGAAGTAAGGCCCGGTACCTGTAAAGAAGGCCCAGCGCCTGTGAAGCTCGTCGTCCCAAGGAAAGGCCCGGTGCCTGTGAAGAAGGCCCGGTGCCTGTGAAGCTCATCATCCCAAGGAAAGGCCCAGTGCCTGTGAAGAAGGCCCAGTGCCGCTGAAGCTCATCACCCCCAAGAAAAGACCCGGTGCCTGTGAAGAAGGCCAATGCCTGTGAAGCTCGCCGCCCGTGACACTCTCACGTAATAATGAGTTGGGGTTGTACACGCCCCGGAGTCTCCGGAGTACCGCCCATGGGCCTCGGGGGCTCCCGCCCACGCCCAGTGGCAGCACTTAGCTCCGCACTGGTGAGGAGACGTAGAAGACTAGATTAGGTGCCGGACACAGCTTTTCATTTGCTTTCTGCAGTTGGCTTCTTCACCCTTGTTCAAAACTTTATTGGAGTTGCTTCTAGTGTTGTTTGCCGTCCCCGGCCCGTGATTCTTTGTATTTTTTGCTCGCCTGACTCATCTTCTCTTTCACAAGCCTCGTGAGGGGGCTACGCAGGCGCCCTCGCGAGTATCTTCTGACCTAATTTCGTGAGGCTTCCCTACTCAAGTTCACAGGGGGAGCACTCCTCCCGGTCCATGCCCCACGGGCATCGCGACACGAACACGGGACCCGAGCCGGTCACCCTCACGACTCAGGTTCGGAAGCTATCCCTCTTGCTAATTTTTGCAGGCCTCAAGACGCTCGATGAGTCCTCAGGTAGGAGCCTCGCGAGGCGAAGACTGCAGCGAGTCCCCCGAGCTAAGTTGTTCCTACGCATGAGCACGCAATACCGCAACACGGCATGGGAATAATGGAAATAGCATAATAATTAAGGCAACAGTCCAGCACGCCCCCGCGGGGCTCCACACTTCTCTCTCTCTCTCTCTATGAAGGAAAAGGAGAAAAACAAAATAAACACAGCTTGCCCGGCGATGGCTCGTGGAGGGGGGTCCGCACCGCCCTCCGGAGCTCAATCAGACCCCTCCTCATGCTTCATCGAGGCGCGACGACGGGATGACCCACTACCCCCCTCGAAGAAAGCACGGCGGTGCGGTGGTTGATCACGGCTGCCGCTGGAGGATCTATCATCAGAGGGGGAGCCACTGAAGCTTGGCGAGCTGCGGACGCTACCAGGCACGGGCCCGCCTTCGTCTTCATCATGACCATCGCCGAGGCTAAGCACCTGGTCACGGTCATCATCTTCAGGCAGCACCCAACGCGGCGGCCATCCTCTCCGAACACCCTCACGTAGAGGGTGGCGTCGTCGTCAAGCTTGAAATGCAGGGTGCACCGCCGGCCCAGGCTACGCGCACGGGCAAACGTTTGCCAGCCGCGGGCCAAAGCCACGTTCCCGGTGACGGAGATCTCCAACGAGACCCAGGAAGCCCTGCTGCAATAGCCATCTGCTTGGAGCCAGAGGCCGCCAGGAGCGTCGGCCGGGAGTTCGCCTGCGAAGAAGCAGGGAAGCTGGATCCAGCTACCAGTCAGGTCTGCCGACCACACGACGAACTCCGGCAACACTTCGGCCGAGTGGAAGCGCAGCCTGGGAGGCCGCGCGGCCACAGCGCGCCTTCCCTCACCTATCGGACGCCCATCACCATGCAGGAGATCACCGCCACGACCACGAGGAGCCACTGCGGGAGTCGCGGGGTGCTTGTGGGGACGACCTCGACCGCGCTTGGGCGGAGGAGAGTCATGCCCTTCCCGACGAGCCTTTCCTTTCTCCACGGCCGAGAACCTCTTCGGAGGCACCATAGGACACGGCGGATGGCTGGAGCAGGGAGAAAGAAGAAGCAAGCGGAAGGAGGAACATGTGCAGCGGGGGCATGCGCCCTCCCGCATTTATGGTCCAGAGGAGGCCAACCGTCGGCCTCCACGAACGCAGGTAATCATGTCTCATTTTTGCATGCAGGGACTTGTCAAGTCGGGGAGTTGCTGAGGCAGCGTGGGGAAGCATCGACGCCCACGTCCAATCAACCGCCACTCGGCGACCAAGACCGCAGGCTGTTGGGGCCCGCGGCGCTCCGCACTTGCCCCTTCCCTTCTCTGCTAAGCCAAGCCCGAGCGCGCCTTGGGACCGAGGGCTACTGTCGGCATTCTAGGAACGGGGGTCCCCAACTTGCCTGCCCGCGGCCTGCGGTGTGGCTCAAGTGGTGGCCCAGTACGGCCCATCTTCATCAACTTAAGCTCAAGACCCTCGCGAGGGGCCAAGCCTCACGGCGCGGATGACGCAAAGCTTCCTCAGGAGCGGCCTCACCAGGCAGGCTCGCGAGGAGGCGGAGAGATCAAGGCAAGTGTACTTCGCGAGGAGATCATGACGCAAGCCATGACGATCGAGACTAGGCGGGCACCAGGCGAGCGCCAGCCTGCGTAGTGTCCTTGTTTCCTCTTTGGTGCAAAGGGTGCAAGCACAGGCGTGGAGTACCGAGGCATCAGGTAAAGGTTACCATTTCGGTGCAACGAGACCAAGACGAGCAGAGCGGCAGGGCGGAGGTCACCGTGGAGCCCAAGACGGCGTCATCGCCAGTGCCTTTGGCAACCGAAGACCGACTTTAGTCAGGATAACTTGTACTAGATGTTCCCCTTCAAAATGGCCGTTGTTGGCGCCCTTCCCGCTCAATATTTGGGAAGAGGACTAGGGCCTCTATAAATAGGGATAGCCATCACAGTAGAGGGCATCGAGTTCTCATCAGATCCAGAGGCGATCGAACTCACCCAAGTAGTTCACCGCACCAGCCCAAGAACACCTCTCGTGAGGCTGTTCTTCCCGTTGTACTATTCATCATCAGCCCCTGAGGCAATCGACCACACCACACAATAGAGTAGGGTATTACAACACATCGGTGGCCCGAACCAGTATAAACCTTGTGTCCCTTGTGCTTTTCATCGTGTAGCTTAGATCCTCAGTGAGGCGTTTGGACGTGGATCGGTAGGGGAGAGATCTTCGCGCGCACCCTAGAGTTCGAACCTTAAGGGTTTTGCCAGAACCCCACATCGGACAAATATTATGAATATTTGTATCACTATGATCGAGATTCAACAAGAATAGATCATTCATTAAAGGTGCATGACCATGAAAGATATTACTCATATAAATAGAACAACTATTATTCCCTAACTTAAATAAATAACCATCTCACAATAAACGTGATCCAGATATAATGTTCATGCTCAACCCTGACACCAGATAACAATTATTGAGGTATAAAACTAATCTCGAAGGTACATGTAGAGGTAGCGTGCCAACGGCGATCACATCAACCTTGGAACCATTCCCGACGTGCATCGTCACCTCGTCCTTAGCCAATCTTCTTTTATTTCGCAACTCCTGTTTCGATTTACAAATGTGAGCAACCGAACCAGTATCAAATACCCAGGTGGTACTACAAGCATTAGAAAGGAACACATCAATAACATGTATATCAAATATGCCTTTGTTCACTTTGCCATCCTTCTTATCTGCCAAGTATTTTGGGCAGTTCCACTTCAAGTGATCATTTCCTTTGCAGTAGAAGCACTCAGTTTCAGGCTTGCGTCCAACTTTGGGCTTCGTCATAGGAGTGGCAACTTCCTTGCCATTCTTCTTGAAGTTCCCTTTCTTTCCCTTACCCTTTTTCTTAAAACTGGTGGTCTTGTTAACCATCAACACTTGATGCTTTTTCTTGATTTCTACCTCTGCCGATTTTAGAATCGCGAATAGCTCTGGAATCATTTTTGTCATCCCTTGCATATTATAGTTGATCATGAATCCTTTGTAGCTTGGTGGAAGTGATTGAAGAACTCTGTCAATAACACTCTCACTGGAACATCAATTCCGAGCTGAGTCAAGTGGTTGTGGTACCCAGACATTTTGAGTATGTGTTCACTGACAGAACTGTTCTCCTCCATCTTACAACTAAAGAACTTGTTGGAGATATCATATCTCTCAACCCGAATATTAGCTTGAAATATCAACTTCAGCTCTTGGAACATCTTATATTCTCCGGGTCATTCAAAAAGCTTCTGAAGTGCCAGTTCCAAGCCGTAAAGCATGGCACACTGAACTACCGAGTAGTCATCAGACTGAGCCTCCCAAACGTTCATAATGTTCGCATCAGCTCCTGCAGCAGGTCTATCACCTAGCAGTGCATCAAGGACATAATTATTCTATGTGGCAATGAGGATAATCCTCAAGTTACGGACCCATTCCGCGTAGTTGCTACCATCATCTTTCAACTTACCTTTCTCTAGGAACGCATGGAACGTTAGCACGGCCCATTGATCTACACATAGATTTGCAAAAACTATTAGGACTAAGTTCATGATAAATTTTAGTTCAAATAATCAAAATAGTAATGAACTCCCACTTAAATCAGCATCCCTTAAGTTGTATAAGTGATACATGATCCAAATCAACTAACCCATGTCCGATCATCACGTGAGATGGGGTAGTCTTCAAGGATGAACATCTCCATGTTGATCATATCTACTATATGACTCACGTTCGACCTTTCGGTCTCTAGTGTTTCAAAACCATGCCTGTACATGCTTGGCTCTTCAAATTTAACCCAAGTATTCCGCATGTGCAAAACTGGCTTACACCTATTGTATGTGAACGTAGAATCTATCACACCCGATCATCATGAAGTGCTTCAAAACGATGAACTTTGGCAATGATGCATACTCGGGGAGAACAATTTTATCTTGAAATTAAGTAAAGGGATCATCTTATAATGCTACCATCTTTCTAAGCAAAATAAGATGCATAAAGGATAAACATCACATCCAATCTAAATATGTGACATGATATGGACATCATCATCATGTGCCTTTGATCTCCATCTCCAAAGCAACGGCATGATCTCCATCGTCACCGGTGCGACAACTTGCACTACAAAAAAAAGACACATCCATGACATTTTGGGCCGAACGAATTTTTTTCTAACATACTTATGACACTTCTATGACGATAATTGTGACAAAACCTGGTATCATCATAGATGTGGTGGGATCCTACTTCTATGACAAAAAATCATGACAGAAAATGGGCTTTTCGTCCTGAGCGGGCTGGAGACGCAGCTGTATGACATTCTTTGGGCCGTCTATGACGGAAAAAACTTTGTAGAAGCGAGGGCGAGGAAAATTTCGGCGAGTTCCCGGTTACGGTGGGTGGTCGGGGGCCGAGCGATGTGTGTTTCTCTCTTACACGTACGCGCGTGTGTGCAAGGCGTTGGGCTCTAACTGAACCCGAGCAATTGCACTACAGGCTACGCGTTACTGAACCCGAGTGATCGATCGATTCCTTTGCTACTGCTGCTAACTGAAGCCGATCAATGCTGCCTCTGGATGCACAGTGAGCGTTGCGGGGGGGGGGGGGGGGGGGGGTTGGATGAACAGTGAGCGGTGGGGGTGGATGAACAGGACCCCGATCGATCGAGCCGGTTGAGGATGGATGAATAGGACCCCATGGAGGGCTGGATGAACAGGACGACCCCATGGAGGGATGGATGAACAATAGACGGTGGAGGGGTGGATGAGCAGTAGCTCGTGGAGGGGTGGTTGAACAGGAGCCCGTGGAGAGGGGTGGTTGAACAGTAGCCGGTGGAGTAGCGCGCGGTGGAGGCTGGATGAACCGGAGCCCGTGGATGAACAGGAGCAGGTGGAGGCCGGAGGAGGTCGACGGTGGATGAACAGTGGCCCGTGGAGGCTGGAGGAGGTCGACGGTGAAGATGAACAGTATCACGTGGAGTCCCGTTTTGCGGTACGCCACACCCCTCCCGATGAACAGGACCCTGTTTCGACCGTAGCATTCCAACACAAGTCCGTTTCCTTCGTTTTGTGGTACGCCACACCCCTCCAGATCAACAGGACCCCGTTTCGACCGTAGGAGGTCCAACACAAGTCCGTCTCCAACGTTTTGCGGTATGCCAGACCCCTCCCAATGAACAGGATCCCGTTTCGAACGTGGCCAGTCGAACACAAGGCCGGTTCCTCCGTTCTGCAGTACGCCAGGCCTCGTTTCCATCGCCTGTTCTATCCAAGCCCTCCCGATGAACACAACGATGCATTCCGTTTTGACCCAGCCGGTTGGCTCCCCATGAACACGATAATGACGCTGTTTCTCTATTCCAACCCAGCCATGTACACGAGGCCTTGCCGTACGTATGCGCGAGTAGGCGTTAGAGACCCCGCCCGTATGTACGTACGTGGCCGTATTTTCTTTCTTGCTCACTGACCGATGTATGTACATGTACATGCTACGTGCGCGCCTCTACTACAACACGTGCGCGCCTTTACATCGACCAGTATGTACGTACACATTCGCGACCAGAATGACAACGCTACGTACACTTTGACCAGGTGGGTCCCGACTGTCACGCACTTCCTTGCGTGCGAAGATGTAGTTGGTGGGTCCCAGCAGTCAGGGAGGCAAATCATTTTTTTGCCCGGACGCACTTCCTTGCATGCGAAGATGTAGCTGGTGGGTCCCAGCAGTCAGGGGGCGAATCATTTTTTTGCTCATAATATGGACGCACTTCCTTGCGTGCAAAGATGTAGCTGGTGCGTCCCAGCAGTCAGGGGGGCGAATCGTTTTTTTCGGACGCACTTCCTTGCATGCGAAGATGTAGCTGGTGGGTCCCAGTAGTACATGGGGGACGTTTTTACGCGAAATAAGGTGGCCCGTCCGGTGGGTCCCTACTGTAAGGTGGAGGAATAATTATTTTGCATGTATTAAGGAGGCACTTCCTTGCGGCTGCCGTGGACCCAGCTGTCAGCCTCTCCATGTATAGTACTCTTTCGATGGAAGTCGTTCCTTAACCACATTGACCACGCCGTGCCGAGAGCAATAGGGCGGTGGACGACGGCGAGGCCTAGGAAGGGGACAACGGGGAGCCGGGGAAGATGCGGCAGTGGATGCCCACGCGTAGAGGAGTATGAGGTTTCACTCGTTCGGCTGCGGTGTGAGGCTGCCGTCACCGCGGAATAACAGGCGGTGTGGGTAAGTAGAGGGATGGCCTGGCCAGCGGTGGGAGTAGTAGGGGGCGGTGAGGCCTCCGCGGCATCACAGCCAGCCACAGGAGGCAGGAGCACGCGGCACGACCGGCGCTGCTTTGGGCGGGTGGAGCAAGAAGACCAGAGGTTGAAGAAGCACTACGGCTGTTGGATGGACATCGTACGGTCACTGGAGCTTGAATTGTTCATATTGACTAAGTTGAAAAAGCCCTCCGTCCCCGTCAACTTAGTAGGCCCATAAGTCAGGCTCCCACCAAGGTGGGTCCCAGCTAGCAGGGGGAGTATTCATTTTTTCTGCCTAATAAGGAGGCACTTTCGGTGGGTCCGAGCTGACAACGGGGGCACATTTTTTCGCCAAATATAGTGGACCTTCCGGTGGGTCCCTGCTATCAGGTGGAGGAATCATTATTTCCGTGTAATAAGGAGGCACTTCCTTGCTGCGTCAGTGGACCCAGCTGTCAGCCTCTCCATGTACAGTACACTTCCGATGGAAGTCGTTCCTTGAGCACGTTGACCACGCGGCGTTCGGTTGCATGCATGAGTCCATGGGCGTGGTGCGTCCCCACTATCAGCCTCTCACGTACAGTCATCTTCCGTTGACTCTCGGTTGTTGACCATGTTGACCACACCGTGCCGAGCGCACCAAGGACGATGGACGATGGCGAAGCTCTAGACTGGAACGAACCATAGATGGGGAAGACGGGGCAGTGGAGTCGCAGATGGAGAGGAGTGGGAAACTTACTAGTTCTGGTGCACGGCAGGACAGTCGCGGTGCCACCCATGGGAGACAGGAGCAAGAATAGAGGTTGAAGAAGGAGAACGGCTGTTGGATTAACATCCAACGGTCCAGCTGCTAGAATCATTTGTTGATTAAGCTGACAAAGCCCTGCATACACATCCGCTTAGTAGGCCCACAAGTCAGCCACCAAATCTGACGGGTCCCAGCTGTCAATGGGAGGAATAATTTTTTTGCATAACAAGGAGGCACTTCCTTCTGTGCGAAGATACAACCGGTGGGTCCCAGCTGTCAGGTGGAGGAAACATTTTTTAGCTTAATAAGGGGGAACTTTCCTTGCGTGCGACCATGGACCTCGTGGGTCCCAGCCGCCAGGCTCTCCATGTACCGTCCTCTTCCAATGACTCTTGTTTGTTGACCACGCTGCACCGAGCGCAGCGAGGCGATGGACGATGGCGAGGCCCCGGACGGGAACGACTCGGAGATGGGAAGACGCGGCAGTGGAGTCGCAGATTGAGAGGAGGAGAAGGGTTATAACTGGTTCTGGTGCAGCGTGGGGCTGCAGTCGGTGGAGAATAACGGGAGGTGTGGAGGGGTGGAGGGATAGCATGGCCAGTGGTGGGGTAGCGCTTCACAGTGATGCGTGCTAAGCAGAGCCGCTAGCCACCGGAGGCCGGACTAGGCGGTCCCGGCGACGCTCGAGGAAGAAGACGAGAGATTGAAGGTGCATGCCGGCCGTTGGATATAAATCCAATGGATGTGCATGTCATAATCATTTGTTGACCAAGTAGACAACGCCCTGCGTAGGCTTCGACCTATTGGCCCACATGTCAGCCTGCAAAAATGTGGCATATATTTAACCCATGTTTTCTAGAATGTACAGTCCATTTGCTGGGCTGGGTGAACAAATAATTTCACGTGAATCGGGCCCATTTATATTTTCTAAGAAATCCCAGCCCATTTGCACTTCCTTGGAATGCACGAATTAGCTGGGCTCGTTATATATATAATGTTGTGTTAGAAGGAGCAATTAATATCAAAAAATAAACCGGAGAGGCACATTTTTGATATATATATAAAATTAACAAATTAGCGAGTTATTGCTCAAAATAAAAATGAGCGCGTTATTATTAAATTGGTCCGTAAAATTTTCACAAGCTTTTGTACGCAATCACCAGGATTTTCCTTGCCTGTGAGTCAAAAACAACCAGGATTTTCCATGCCAACTTCTGTTAAACATTTACTTTTATAAGATAATAACACGTGGGATGTTTTTATAATGTATATATAAGTCTCTATAAAATATACGATAATAGTAATAATATAAATATATATAATGTGGTTAGAAGGGAAAACATAAATTGGAAACAACATTATTTTTCTTATATATAGATAAATAGAACAGAGACCTGCGTTTTATTAAAAAAAATACATTGGGCTGTCGATCTTTAAGAAAAGGCCCATAGGCCGGTATGGACCTCAAAAAGTAAGTTGAAACCACTGTCTCCATATGTCGTGGGCTACACATGTTAAAATACAAAACTTAGGCCTAGGTGATACTTGTTCGCCCTCTGGAAAAAAATGATACCAGATCCCCGAGCGAACTGGATTAAAGAGGGGGCCGGCGGCACGACTGAAGAAGCACATCAGGAGCGATTTTTCTTCTTCAGTGGATGGCTCTCGATAGCGTTTTTTACTTGCCTCTGCACCATACAACTTGTATTTTTAGCCTCCCAGACTGTCGTGGTGGACCAGTAGCCCATTTGCTGGGCGGGCCAACCTAGAGAAGCAGCACCCGATTTTTCATTAAGCCCCCAAAACAACGCAGTACTATGTTTGTTTTGAGGCCGAAAACATTACGGCAGAGGTTGAGCGGGGGAGAGGGGAAGACAGAGTAATAAAAAGATTAAAAAGAGCTGATGCGTTGTTCCTACCCTAACAGAGCAGGTGAAATTTTTCTCAGGAAGAAGGTGTGCCGTTGACACCCACACGTCACATACCCCATAGTAGGCATACTAACAAGTTCACACACAAATACAACAGAAAAGGTAAACATTCGTATCAAACTCAGGTTCACAGGACACATTCATATTCATAGCCAACATTCACTATCAACAACTCAAAAGATTAATATATACACAAGTTCAGCATATCTATGCATCCAAATGATTGATAGATCACACGCCAACATTCATACATAATTCACAAAAAGATTCAGATATACACATGTTTAGTATGTTTATGCATCCAAATGATTGAGATCACAACCAATATGATCCATGAACGAACTTTAATTACCTAGGGTACAGACTGGTAAATGGTGTTCAGTCGGAGGTACTTCTTGCTAAAATTAATTCTTGTACGAGTAAACTTTCGAGTACATAAGAGGCAACACAGACAATCTGAACTTTGCTTGTAGGTTTATCCTCAAATAGTAGCCTCGTGCCTAGGGAGGTTTGAGCACCTTGGCCACTACTTTCATCCAACTAGTTTACTGGCTCATCTTGATCCTGTAGCTCACCAAAATTCTACATTGTAGACGAGAAAGGAGGCGGTTGAGAAGATGAACCACCCAAATTTTTTGTGCAGCTAACCTGAAATGGAGCATCCCTGGCGTGTAGACTGATTAAGTGCCAGATGAATATACGTGTCAACCAACTTGTCTAGAATCTTTAGACACCATGCCCTACAGTTCGCTACCATATCTGCCGATAACCAAAAGGCACAAGTTGGGACCAAAGACTGGACTGTGTTCTTCTAGGCTATGCGCCTAGCAATATTTTTGGCGTTCACTCTCCTAATACTTGGAGTTTGACAACTGGTTGACACCGGTTGTACACGGATGAATATAGGCACTTCTTGTCAACATCGATGCTTGTCTGAGTGAACTTTGGAGTACATAGCAGCAGCATAAGTATCTGTCCATCTGGATCATTTTGTGCAATTCTACTAAAATCACCCAATGCAATGATTTGCCTGTGAGTTCAGGCTCCAAGTTACTCCTTTATAAAATCGGCAAAAGTAGCACAATACCAAATTACCATACACTACAAGCACAATAATCAGGATAAAGACCAGTACCAACCTGTGTGAGGTAGCATATCAATTACTATTTCCTTTGACTGGAAGCCAAGATAAGCGAACCGACTGACAGCAAAGGAAGAAAGCAAGCCGAGATTAGCGACTGACAAGAAAGGACGGAAGCTCTCGAGGCAATGAAGCACCCAAAGTTTTTGTGCAGTTCCACCAAAATCAAGCATCCCTGTTGGCACATATATTGAGAGAGTGAGATTACTGTAGTAGTGGGACTAGTTGATGAAACATACACTAACAAATAGAAGCACCCTCATTATCTTAATGGGTAAAGTTAGCAACATAGTATTCTTGCTTAAATAGAGGTATTAGTTTATTTAGTCAGTGCCAATTAGCTCAACACTCAAAGCATTGCCAATTATCATAGGTTGCAAAACTTTAACGTGCAAAGATAAAGGAGTTTCTCATGACAGTAGCACGATGCAAATAGAGATGATAGCAAACTAATATGGATGAAGGCCTTAGGCCCGTACCAATCTGGGAAAAAAAGCTTATTCATGTAGTCCCATAAGAGATGGTAAAGCACTCACTAGAATCACTCAATAGTATTTATTTTTGTGCACTTCAAATGTATGGTTGAAATCACTCTGGTTTACCAGTGCTGAGATTATATCGAAAGATTATCAAGAACTTCCAGCAGAGTTAAAACACTGGCTGGCATACAGTTCATTGTACTGTCTTGTGTAGTTCCACTAAAATGTACGTTTGGCACAACATGATCCCTGTTTGCACAAGTACGAACAAGGTGAAACCTTCATTAGCTTAGTGAGAAAGGATAGGAAGACATTAGCATATTACTCTAACAGTAGCGTCAAATTCATGATGGACAATACGCAAAACATTGCCTCATTGAACCAATGGCAATAAATTGACATGAAAAACAATAGCACTATTATGTCATGCCACTAATAATATTCCCTCCCTCCTCCATCACATGATTCACCTCCATAGACAAACATACACACGTACATGATTCGGCATAGGGTCCTACTAAACATTTGTTTAACTCCGACAGGAAAATTAGGCAGCAATAAATTTGTGGTACTTAAGTACTCCTAATTAATTAAGTGAGACGGTAGAAGTGGAAGGGCTCCCTGGAGGATCATGTCACATGTAAGGTAGTCGTTACTGCAGCCCTTGAATGGCCTCGACTGAGGCCTCTGGCTTCAGCAAGATCACCTTGGCACTGTTTATTCTTCTTCTTCTTCCTCTTCATGCTCTGTTTCTCTTTCTCCTCACCAGTTGGTGAAACCAAGTACATGATTGGCCTTCTATTTCAGAATTAGTTTCGTCAGTGAGGGAGTACAAGTATACTAGTAAAAAATAGCATTATATTCTTATGGCAGTCGAAAAATAGAGATGAACACATGCATTAAATATCATTCTTACCTAAAGGAAGGTTAGGGCGCCAATATGGATGATGAGGATTGGAACACAGATCTCCCTTTATGCAGTTCCACCGAAATGAACCAACTGTTCCATTCTGACATTCCAGTTAAACAGCACAAAAGTCACTTCTTTTAAGAAGAGTTTCGTGCAGAGCGCCAAAAGGTCCCAACAACAACCAGGTGAATTGGATATCCCAGTTTGCACAAAAAGCTATAGAGGAAACAGCCAGAGTCTCAAACAATTACAGGCAAAAACATTTGTCTAAACTTTTCACGGCCTATAACAGTGGCATGGCTTCATTTTTACCAGGGTCATTAGATTAAGAACAGCTAAATATTTGGTATAAGGGCATGGGACAGTGGGTGCACCAGCAATCTAGCACCATGTACGTAAACAGGGGCATAAAGTGGTGATTCATAGTTTGTTGCCCCGAGAAACAAACATCCAAGAAACATATCTAGGTTGGTCCCATTTTTGTTCACTCTAGCCACCTACTCCTATGTCTGGATAGCAAATCTAGTCCTGGTCATACCACTGTGTACAGCGTTACCCCTATATTTCCCTTTTCGACCAAGAGACCAGTTGGATGACCAGTCTATACTACTTTCACCCCTTTCCTTCCTGTTTGTACCAAGTCCGATGTACATACTAAATTCCCCCACCCCCACTTTATTTCTTGTTTGAACCAAGTACTCCCTCTGTCCGGAATTACTTGTCATCAAAATGGATGTGTCTAGAACTAAAATACATCTAGATACATCCATTTGAATGACAAGTATTTCTGGACGGAGGGAGTACAAGATTCGACTCCATGAAGTAGCTTTACCTCTAACAATAGAAGAAAAAATAGGTGGTGTTGGACCATCTGATCGAGAGGGGCTGAGAGGTAGAAAATGATGCACATGCAGCGACATAGCAAGCTGGGGAAGTAGAGCTAAGGCGGTTTCGAACGAAGATATACCTGAAGGTCGTCGGGATGTGGATAGGTGGGCAGTGGGAGGTCGGATCCGCCCACAAACAACGACGAAGGGATCAGAGGACCTCCCGCACCAGCGCTCAGCCAGAGATAACGGTGCGGCCGGCAGTGGGTCTCCTCCCTCGCTGTCGACGACGGCCTAAACGCTGCCCCTCCTCCCCTTCACCAGCGGAGGGGATACATCCGGATCTGTAACCAGCGGTGCGGATAGAAAGACAGTGTTTTTGAAGGGAGAAAGATAGTGTTACCACCCCTATCTTGTTTAGATCTGCAGAGGATGAGAGTGTGTGAATAGAGCAACCCTAGCAAGCAAGTGCGGAGGCTCCGGCCTATATATACGTAGTGGGGTAGTTTTCCTTTTTCACTCCATCAAAACAATCGTTTAAAATTGTGTACTACGTGCCAGGTCGCGGTTTTTTTAGTTGTCGATTGTTTTTTGAGATAGATACCCGCTTGTTCCAAGTGGTGTTACGGTGTGCCAGGTCACACTTTGTACCATTCAAGTCTGGTACAAGTCACTCCATTAAATGAACAACCACCCCCTCGTAAAAATTGTGAACAATCCCACGGCTAAAATTAGAGGAAACGTGGGTTGCCCCAACATGCATTATTATTTATATTTTCTACTCCCTTTGTTCCTAAATATAAGTCTTTTTTATTAGCCACACCTAAGACAAGAAATTTTTTATTAGCAGTGAACCCCACATGTCATAGACACAAAAATTGTGGCAAGATTCCCTTAGGCAAGCCAAAGTGTGTCTAACAATTTGAGCAACTCAAGTTAGGCAAGTGTGGCAAGTGTGGGAAAAATAATGTGGCAACATAAGACAAACATAGTCACAATCTAAACAGCCCTGTAATTTTTTGTGACATGAATGAAAATTTGGTTAGTTAAATTTATAGTCAAATTTTGGCAAGGTGCATCAAATCAACACATGCAAGTATCAAAAGGAAAGTCACGGCATGCATGCATGCGTTGTACTCCCTCCGTTCCCAAACATAAGTCTTTTTAGAGCTTGTTAAAAGTGACTACATACGAAGCACAATATGTCTACATACATCTGTATGTTGTAGTCCATTTGAAATTAGTAAAAAGACTTATACCGAGTGCAGTGCTTTGATGTGTCACGTCAACTCGTACAAGACCGAGAAGTTTGATTACTACAACACCCTCTCCCTCGCGGACTAAGCTTTGGTGCCTTAACTGAACCTGCCTTTGGCTGCATGATAGGTGGGCCAACCACCTATTGGGCCCACCTGTCATAGACGCAAAGGCAGGAGTAGTATAAGTCAATGAAGTTGCGTCCCTCCCTCATGCATGAGCGTGGTGGCTGGCAGGACTAGTAGAAGCTTTCGCTACACGCTATCCCTCCCGCGCGAGGTGGACGAACATGCAACAGTGGATTCGATACTGTAGAAGTAGGAGTAACATCATTGTTCGTCTTCTCGAAGAGACAAAGAGCCAAGCGCAACCCAAACGTGGCAGTTGTGAACGCTCGCGTGGTGCGGTGCCTTGGAGCACGCATATAGTAGCCAGGCTCTTGCATGAGACAAAATTGCAATTTGAGCCCACTATTGTAGTAGTACTAGTACTTGATAATCCCTCCGTCTAGGTGAGTAAGTCATTGAATTTGTAGCTAAGATTACCTCATTGAATTGTTTAACAATTAAACTCCATCATCCATTGGTTTATAGTCATTCTGCATAGGTCCACGCGCTTAGAAGCATTTCCTCCTGGGGTCACCAATGTTTATTTGCTAATTAATAGCATTGCATGCAATGAACTAGCCACTTCATGTCGTGTTTGGTAGTCTCAAGTCATTACAAGCATGCACACCTCTCATCTCTTATTGGTTGATATGTCAAGAAACAAGAAACAAGGATAAAAGTTAATGCATCGCGCCTAAGTGTTTTGGGATTATTTGGTTTTCGTAAGATGACTTACACACCTAGACGGAGGGAGTGGTATAGCCCAGTAAATCAGAAAGGAGTATTTGCCTTTCTAGAGATTTCAACAAGTGACTAGACTACACCGTGTGCAGAGCAATTTCGGGTTTATAGGGCTCAAATCCCAAATCTCATGAACCAAGGCATTTTGCGATTGGAGGAATGTATCTCGTACTTTACAAAACTACCCGAATTAAACTCATGCATTAATTACGTAGTTCTCTCGTTTTCCTCTCCGCCTTGGTCGCGGTGCACAATATTGAGCACTACTATATGACTAGCCGCTCAATCTACATGCGGGACATCAAAGCATTCGGGCCCGCATGCCATCCACCAAATCACAGCGAGGTGCTATAGTCGAGACTCACCTATCACCCCGGTGTGGCCGTCATGACCCACCATATCACAAAACCCACACCTTTACCAGCAGTGGTAGAGTGGCCTCCAAGTTGGACTGTACGAAGCAACCATCATTTCACTGGAACGCTCGTTGAAGCCCTTTCATCCCTTTCTTGAAGAAAACCTCACTCCAGGCTACTCACTTCTACCATTTTTCTTCTGTACCGACGAAGGAAAGGTGGGCGAATAATTGATGTTGCTATATTTTCATTCCAAGAATCTTATTTTTGCGAAGCACCAACCGATTCTCACTGCCTATTCTTTTCCCGTTTTCATTGTGATTGTGGTTTCCTTTTCATTGCTTTTTGTTTGTCAGTTCATTGATGGATCCTGGAGCACTAGGCAAAGAGTTGCCGGCGGACAACCCACTGGAGACAACAATCTCCAGGAAGCGAGCACCGACCAACGAGTTGACCATGTTGGCGGGCCAACCCATGGAGACCAAGAACTCCAAGAAACAAGCATTGGCCAAAGAGTTGACGATGTTGGCGGACGAACTGCTCAAAGAAAGTTGGAAGAATAGCAAGGGCCCCATCGTGCCTACCCCAGAAACTCTGATGGCCACCTATGCGAGGCTCAAGGACGAGTTTGAGGAGATAGTCGCCGTTGAGAAGCAGTATTCCCCTGGCAAGGTGATGGCCCCCATCGAGGATGAGGAGATGGCCCCCAGAGGGATGAGATCCCCCAGTGAGCTGCACAAGGTAAAAAATAATGGCTTATTACCATAGTTGTGGTTTTTGATTATTTGCAATGTGCTTGCTAATATGTTAGGGTTGTGCAGGTGCTGGTGTACGTCCTTGATGATTCCGATGTCGCGGCCCGTCCTATGGACAACGCCCCAGAGATCGTTTTCGATGTCGTGGTTCGTCCTGTTGGCATCGCCCCGGAGATCGATTCCGATGCCGCTGTCCATCCTGTGGACATCGCCTCAGAGATCGATTTTGATGCCGCGGTCAGTCCTGTGGACATCGCCCCAAAGATCGATTCCCATGCCGCTGTCCGTGATGTGGTCATTGCCTGAGAGATCGATGACAAGAAATAGTTGGTCGTGTTAATCCTTCAGGGTAGTTTGCATTGCCCTGTGTTTAATTACCAGAACGACGCATGTTATCAAACAATCTTAGGGCTAGTGCACCGTCTTGTGTGGCTAGTACTTGCTACTTTTGTTTGATAGTGAATCATGCGAACCTTCTCCGAGTTATGGAAACAGATGTATCCTCACTAGCTTTTGATGTAATATATGGCATGCTTAGATGTAAGTTTGAATTGTTTATCATATCAGCAGGGCTTGTTTGATGATTCTTGGTGTTAGTAGGCTAGCTACTATGCGAGCTATAGTACTTGCAAAACACTCACCGAAGAGAAACGTTTGGGCTGATGAGCTCGTGGTACGCTTATACTTATCCGTCGTCGATCGACCAATAGCCCAAGCTCCTAAAATTGTAGGCTTAGCGATCGATCAGACAATAGTCGACACGGATACATTCAGGCCTCATTTGGTTCATAGGGTAGGAAAATCGTAGCAAAAGTATAGAGACGTACACCACAAAATCATAGCAGTACAGAGACATACTCCCTCCGTTCCAAAATAGATGACCTAGGCGGGCTAGTTTGGCCTAGTGGGTTTCAGTGATATGACGTGGTACAGCGCCTTCCAGTCTTCGCGAGCGGTAGCAGTATTGCAGCTATAGTAAGTTTTCTTGAAGAAGCGGAATTCAACGAAGTCATGATGGTTCTTTCGTCCGAACAACTTATAGTAGGAAAGGTTGGGCCTACGATACGACTGGGGTAGACCAGGATAATTTTGTCAGGTGGACCAGGAAGGTCGACGTCCCACATGTCGGCGAATGAAAGTATTCTTTCCGATATAGAGGACGGGCAACGAGTATTCCTTGTTTATTTTTGATGAAAGCTATTGTCTCCACTGTTACGACGGAGGAGTGTGAAATACGGCAGCCTAGTGAACTTGGCATGTGCACCACTCCCTCCTGGTGTAATGCCCCGAGACCGATGCTCGAGTGGACTTCCATTTATTTTGCATAGTTGTCGTGTGTTTATTTTGCTTGTTGCATTATCATAATTGTTTTGCATATTCCATTCCTACATGTTTATGCCATGATCATGTTGAGTGCCTTGTCATATTTTGCTTCTTGCATCATGTTCATTATTGATTACAGTATGCCATCCTTGTTGTTGCCATGATCATCTTCCTTTGCTATGCTATATGATTTGATATGCCTTGTGTCATTTTATTGCATTATGATCACCATGTGGGTTGCTTTCTTCATGGTGATGTGTTGTTGGTGTTCTATCCATCTTCACATTTTCCATCAACATTTTCCCCCAAGTGCACAACCTATCCACTTCTTCCTTTATATCAATTTTGGCTTCCATGTCAAGCGACATTCTTTCCCCCTCCATTAATGTTCATTATTTTTCTGATGTTAGTTCACCATGCCTAAACCATCTCTGCCAATTTTAAGCTCTTTTGGACTTGATTTGGTTGGAATCAAAATTGCGTCAAGTTTGAATTTAGTTCAAACTTGCGATAATTTTATTTCTCTAAAAATGCTCAAACCAATTATTTCAATTAGTGCATAATTCCAGCGTCGTGGGTATATTCTTATATCTCTCATACACCCCTCTTTCATCCCTGTGCTTTTCTGTTTATTTTCTACCTGAGGAAAATGAAAAAGAAAAGAGACAGCAGCAAGAGCGGCCTACCTGGGCCTCCTCCTCCCAGGCCGGTCCAGCAGCAGCCTCAGTGCAGCCCCCCTCGCTCTCTCCCGTGGTGAATCCATGCTGGATACCCATCCAGACCCACCTGGCAGTCTCTCTACTCCTACTTTTCTTCCTCCTCCCGATCACCTCTCCTCTCATAGTAATATTCAGGGGCACATGGCCACCGTGGCTACCACGGCTCCCACGCCCCTCCTTTTAAACCAGCGCCCCCTCCCTAGGGTTTCCACTTCCTCCTCTTTCCTCCTCTACCCCGCCAGCCAGGTAAGGGTAGCTCCACCTCACTGGATCCAGCCGTCCCCGTCGTCCGCTAGCCTCGCCTGTCGTCCCCATGCTAAGTCCCGCGCCCTGCATCGCTTGCGTCCTCCTGCATCAACCCGTTGCAGACACAAAGGAGGACGAGCGTTGTCCTCACCCGCTCGATCCCCTGCCTTCGCCTCGATCTGGAGCCGACCCATCTTCCCCCGCGGCATGCCGCCTCAACCAACCTGGGCCAAGGCCCGATGTGAGCAGCTCCCCTAGCACAGTTCAGTTTCAGCCCATTCTGTTTTTTTTCTGCTGCTGCGATTTTAGCATTTATCCCAGGATTTACAGTTTTACAGAAAAGACACTCATGTTCATGCAATTAATATCTCACAAACCGTGCATCGGATTAAAATGAGTTAAACATGTGAAATGCTTGGAATTACATGTAGTTTCACAATATCCAACTTTCATCCATGTTAAAATATTTAAAACTGCTGTTTGCATTAATTTGCATAGATGACATGTTAAAATGGTTTATTTCATAACTTAATAACCGTAGCTCTGAATTTAATAAACTTTATATATAAATGGGGTGGAAAATGCCTAGTTTAACATGGTGCACTTCATTTTGCTGTTTGACATCATTAAAATTGTGTTTAGGGCACAACAGTACCAAATCCAAAATACGCATATGGGGATTTTCTGGAATTGTTGTTTGTTGTTTCCGGCCTCATTTAAACTTGCCTAGATAGGTAGTTTTCATATGCTTCACCCCTTGCCATGTTTAATAAAATTTAATATTGTTGGGTACAAAAACGAGAGAGAACTAAATAATTGATGTGGTGTTTCGTCAATATGCAACTCTTTGCATATTGAGCTCCACTTAATTTGTAGTGTTGTTTGTTGCACTTTGCCATGCCATGCTCTTTAAACCGGACATGCATCATACTTGGTTGTGCATCATGCCATGTTTATGCTTGTGTGTTTATCATGTTGTTTGTTTCTTTCCGGTGTTGCTTCTTCTTGATAGTTCCTATTTCGATGCGATCGTGAGGATTCGTTCAACTACGCTTGGTTCGGCTTCATCCGTTCATCTTCTTCATGGACTCGTTCTTCTTCCAAGTGGGATTTCAGGCAAGATGACCGTCACCTTGGATCTCATTACTATCATTGCTATGCTAGTTGCTTCGTTCTATCGCTATGCAGCGCTACGTATCACTTGTTGACCAAGCCTCCCAAATTTCCATGTCAGACTCTAACCTTTTTCACCCTTCCTAGCAAACTGTTGTTTGGCTATGTTACCCCTTTTGCTCAGCCCCTCTTATAGCATTGTTAGATGCGGGTGAAGTTGAAGATTGCTCCATGAGGGACAGGATTATGTTGGGATATCACAATATCTCTTATTTAGTTAATGCACCTATATACTTGGTAAAGGGTGGAAGTCTCGGCCTTATGCCTGGTGTTTTGTTCCACTCTTGCCACCCTAGTTTCCGTCATACCGGTGTTATGTTCCTTGATTTGTGTTCCTTATGCGGTTGGGTGATTTGTGGGACCCCCTTGACAGTTCGCTTTGAATAAAACTCCTCCAGCAAGGCCCAACCTTGGTTTTACCATTTGCCTCACCTAGCCTTTTTTCCCTTAGGTTTCCGGAGCCCGAGGGTCATCTTTATTTACCCCTCGGGCCAGTTCTCCTTTGAGTGCTGGTCCAAACCGAGTGATGTCTGGTGCCCCCTGGGCAACAAGGGTCTATGCCAACCCGACGTCTTTCCCATCCGGTGTGCCCTGAGAACGAGATATGTGCAGCTCCTATCGGGATTTGTAGGCACATCGGGAGGCTTTGCTGGTCTTGTTTTACCATTGTCGAAATGTCTTGTAAACCCGGATTCCGAGACTGATCGGGTCTTCCTGGGAGAAGGAATATCCTTCGTTGACCATGAGATCTTGTGATGGGCTAAGTTGGGACACCCCTGTAGGGTATAAACTTTCGAGAGCCGTGCCCGCGGTTATGTGGCAGATGGGAATTTGTTAATGTCCGGTTGTAGATAAATTGACACTTGACTTAATTAAAACGCATCAACCGTGTGTGTAGCCATGATGGTCTCTTTTCGGCGGAGTCCGGGAAGCGAACACGGTCTTGGGTTATGTTTGGACGTAAGTAGGAGTTCAGGATCACTTCTTGATCACTTCTAGCTTCTCGACCGTTCCGTTTGCTTCTCTTCTCTCCCTTATTTGCGTATGTTAGCCACCATATATGCTTAGTCGATGCTGCAACCTCACCACTTATCCTTTCCTTACCCATTTAAGCTTTGCTAGTCTTGATACCCATGGTAATGGGATTGCTGAGTCCTCGTGGCTCACAGATTACTACAACAACAGTTGTAGGTGCAGGTTTTGCGATGGTCATGATGCGAGAGCGATGTTGATTGTTTTGGAGTTCTTCTTCTGCTTCATCTTCGATCAGGGGATAGGTTCTAGGTCGGCAGCCTGGGCTAGCAGGGTGGATGTCGTTTGAGTTTCTATTTGTGTTTCATCCATAGTCGGATGTTGCCCTTATGTATGATGATGTTGTATTCGTGTGGCATTATATGCCTCCTGTATGTATCCCCATCTATTATGTAATGTTGATGTAATGATATCCACCTTGCAATAGCATGTCAATATGCGGTTGTATCCTTGGTGGGACCTTCAAGTATCTTTAGGATAGTATCGCATATTGGGCGTGACAAGTTGGTATTAGAGCCTGGACCGACCTTAGGAGCCCCCCCCCCCTTGTTTGATCGTGTAGCTTGGCCGCTATCGAGTATAGAAGAAAACTTTTCGGAGTCTAATTATATCGGAGAGTAGGAATTCTTTTTACTCCTCAGTCCCTTCGTCGCTCTGGTGAGGAATCTTGACGTAGGTGTTTTGAATTAGTTCTCTTCCCCTTCAAATTTTCTTTTGGATCACACAGTTGGTTCTCCGAGCGTTGGTTCTCAGCTCTTTTCATCCGGTGCATTTTCTCGTCAAGACAATTCGACCCTCTTTGCTTTTGGAAGTTCAATCCTCAGTTGTTTTATTTTCCCACACGCCCACCCTTTTATTCTCGGAACCGGAGTCCCTAATCGAGTATCCATCCTACTCGTGCGAAGCCTTTGCTTTCTTTCAACTGGTGTTACCTCTTGAAGTTATTCATCAATTTTTCCCCTTCCAAGTGCCTTTGTTTTTCCCGCCCTCCCACCCTTTTTCTTCCCGGAGTCTGAGTCTCTTTCGACCTTCAATTTCATTCGTGCGGAGCCTCTTCAGTCTTTCGTCAATTGTTTCAACCGGTGAATTCTCGTTTTGTTCGACATTCTTCATCTCTTTTTCTTCCTCGGTGGACTCAATTCAAGTTTTTCAGGTTGATCACATTCTTTTCCTTGGATCAAGTGTTCTCCTTGCTCGTTTGTCTCTCGCCATTCAATCATTCCGTAGTTCGGAAGACATCTCAGGAGATTCGTTTGTGTTCCAATTAATTCAAGGTTGTCACCTCATTCAAATATTTCAATTGTTCCGGTGCATCATCTATCTGTTCAAAAATCCTTTCCAACGGTGTTTTTTCTTTTAGTGGGCCCTAACCCACAGGTCTTTTCCCACGATCTTACCTGACTCTTCTAATTCTCCCGGAGTTATTCTCAAATTCTTGTCAAGTGTGATGTAAGTATGGATTCCATCAGTCATATGCCTTCTCTGAGTTCGCTTTCAAAGTCTTTTCAACTTTGGATCAACATTTCTACTATTCATTGTCCCGGAGCATCTCTCTAATTCTTCAAGGTGTTTCTCGTTGTCATTCTCAACATTTGAAGACCGAAGAAGAGTTTTTCCTCTAAATCTTGCCCATTCTCTCAAAGATTCGTGGTTCTAGCTTCATATTATCCCCTCAAATTATTCCATTTGTCAGATATTCTTTTCTTAACCATTCAGAGTATGTCAGGAGTTGTTTTTCCATTTCTTTTCACCGGAGGCCATCATTCCAATTATCGTTCTCTATTTATACCGGTGCTTCGTTCAAATGTTCTTTAATCAGCTCGAGTTCTTCCAGTTCTCTTGTATCTAAATCCCCTCTAACATATTTGCTCTTCTAATTCTTCCCTGTGATTCATTCTCTTTCATCAGTCATTTTCGAATTCTTACGGTGGTTCCTTTAGATACATTTTCCTTTGTTATCATATCTATTCATTCGTTCTTTCCAAATCCTACCGGTGGTTCATAAAGACTTTCTCAAGTTTTGTGCTATATTCCCCTTAATCCTTTTCAACAAGAATAAGTTGCATGCCAAATCTGTTGCTTGTCATCAATTAAATTTGATGAGGATAAGCATAACGTAATTCTTATTCTTATTTCATCATCGTCAAGTAATCCCTTCCTTCGGAGTTTGTTCTTGATGAATAAATTCTAGTTCCAAGTGTGTTCATCTTTTATTTTCCGGAGTTAAAAATTTCCCCGGCCATTTCATCGGAACCTCCATCTAAATCATCGCAAGGCTCATCTTATTCTTTCATCCTTCATTCTATCTCATCATCCTTTCGTCACCGGAGATCTTCACGGTGGTTCTTCATGATTTAATTCATTCTTCAAGAGTTCATCAAGATTTTGTTGGTGGAGTTCAAGTATCTTTTCTTCTCGCGTCTCGAAGTGCAAATAATTCTCCGTTTTCTCCTGAAGTGGAGTTTTGCATTTCTTCATTCTTCTCAGCATTTCAGACATTTGGTTGTGGTATAATTTCACCTCAAGTTTTGAGTTGTTTTTGATAAGTCCACAACAAGCTTATCCTTTCGTTGTTGATTTTCTCAACAACTCCATTCAACCCTTCCTTCTAAGTTCTTTTCATTCATTTTTTTCAATTCTTCCGGAGGCATTGCATTGTACATCTCGTCAAGTGCCATCTCACTGGGTGAAGTTCATGTTCTAATCCGTCCATTTTTAGTCGGAGTGTTGCCGAAATTCTTTTATTCATTCCTTTTCTATCTTGTTCTAACCGGAGTGGTTTCAGAGTCTATCTATTCCTTGAGCTGTTGATTCTCATCATATTCGTCATTCCTCTTTTCTACCGAGTGCTATCGTCCTTGTTCATCTTCTCTCTTGAGCACTTGCTTCACCTCATCCTCTTTTTCTTCAGTCTCGTTCCTAAGATCTCGGGACGAGATCTTCTGTTAGTGGAGGAGAGTTGTAACGCCCCGAGACCGATGCTCGAGTTGCCTTCCATTTATTTTGCGTTGTTGTCGTGTGTTTATTTTGCTTGTTACATTATCATAATTTTTTTGCATATTCCATTCGTACATGTTTATGCCATGATCATGTTGAGCGCCTTGTCATATTTTGCTTCTTGCATCATGTTCATTATTTATTATAGTATGCCATCCTTGTTGTTGCCATGATCATCTTGCTTTGCTATGCTATATGATTTGATATGGCTTGTGTCCTTTTATTGCATTATGATCACCATGTGGGTTGCTTTCTTCATGGTGATGTGTTGTTGGTGTTCTATCCATCTTCACATTTTCCATCAACATTTTCCCGCAAGTGCACAACCTATCTACTTCTTCCTTTATATCAATTTTAGCTTTCATGTCAAGCGACATTATTTCCTCCTCCATTAATGTTCATTCTTTTCCTGATGTTAGTTCACCATGCCTAAACCATCTCTGCCAATTTTAAGCTCTTTTGGACTTGATTTGGTTGGAATCAAAATTGCCTCAAATTTGAATTTATTTGCGATAATTTTATTTCTCTAAAAATGCCCAAACCAATTATTTCAAATAGTGCATAATTCCAGCGTCGTGGGTATATTCTTATATCTCTCATACACCCCTCTTTCATCCCTATGCTTTTCTGTTTATTTTCTGCCTGAGGAAAATGAAAAAGAAAAGAGACAGCAGCAAGAGCGGCCTACCTGGGCCTCCTCCTCCCAGGCCGGTCCAGCAGCAGCCTCAGCGCAGCCCCCCTCGCTCTCTCCCTTGGTGAATCCACGCTGGATACCCATCCGGACCCACCTGGCAGTCTCTCTACTCCTACTTTTCTTCCTCCTCCCGATCACCTCTCCTCTCACAGTAATATTCAGGGGCACATGGCCACCGTGGCTACCACGGCTACCAAGCCCCTCCTTTTTAACCAGCGCCCCCTCCCTAGGGTTTCCCCTTCCTCCTCCCTTCCTCCTCTGCGTCGCCAGCTAGGTAAGGGTAGCTCCACCTTGCCAGATCCAGCTGTCCCCGTTCTCCGCTAGCCTCGCATGTCGTCCCCACGCCAAGTCCAACGCCCTGCATCGCCTGCGTCCTCCTGCATCGACCCGTTGTAGACACAAAGGAGGACGAGCGTTGACCTCGCCTGCTTGATCTCCTGCCTTCACCTCGATCTGGAGCCGGCCCATCTTCCCCCGCGGTATGCCGCCTCCACCGACCTGGGCCAAGGCCCAATGTGAGCAGCTCCCCTAGCCCAGTTCAGTTTTAGCCCATTCTGTTTTTTTCTACTGCTGCGATTTTAGCATTTATTCCAGGATTTACAGTTTTAGAGAGACCCTCATGTTCATGAATTTAATATCTCACAAATCGTGCATCGGATTAAAATGAGTTAAACATGTAAAATGCTTGGAATTACATGCAGTTTCACAATATCCAACTTTCATCCATGTTAAAATATTTAAAACTGTTGTTTGCATTAATTTTTATAGATGACATGTTAAAATGGTTTATTTCATAACTTAATAATCGTAGCTCTGAATTTAATAAACTTTATATATAAATGGGGTGGAAAAATGCTTAGTTTAACATGGTGCACTTCATTTTGCTGTTTGACATCATTAAAATTGTGTTTAGGGCACAACAGTACCAAATCCAAAATACGCATATGGGGCTTTTCCGGAATTGTTGTTTGTTGTTTCCGGCCTACTTTTAACTTGCCTAGATAGGTAGTTTTCATATGCTTCACCCCTTGCCATGTTTAATAAAATTTAATATTGTTGGGTACAAAAACGAGAGAGAACTAAATAATTGATGTGGTGTTTCGTCAATATGCAACCCGTTGCATATTGAGCTCCACTTAATTTGTAGTGTTGTTTGTTGCACTTTGCCATGTCATGCTCTTTAAACCGGACATGCATCATACTTGGTTGTGCATCATGCCATGTTTATGCTTGTGTGTTTACCATGTTGTTTGTTTCTTTCCGGTGTTGCTTCTTCTTGATAGTTCCTATTTCGTTGAGATCGTGAGGATTCGTTCAACTACGCTTGGTTCGGCTTCATCTGTTCATCTTCTTCATGGACTCGTTCTTCTTCCTAGCGGGATTTCAGGCAAGATGACCGTCACCTTGGATCTCATTACTATCATTGCTATGCTAGTTGCTTCGCTCTATCGCTATGCTGCGCTACCTATCACTTGTTGACCAAGCCTCCCAAATTTCCATGTCGGCCTCTAACCTTTTCACCCTTCCTAGCAAACCGTTGTTTGGCTATGTTACCGCTTTTGCTCAGCCCCTCTTATAGCATTGTTAGATGCAGGTGAAGTTAAAGATTGCTCCCTGAGGGACAGGATTATGTTGGGATATCACAATATCTCTTATTTAATTAATGTACCTATATACTTGGTAAAGGGTGGAAGGCTCGGCATTATGCCTGGTGTTTTGTTCCACTCTTGCCACCCTAGTTTCCGGCATACCGGTGTTATGTTCCTTGATTTGTGTTCCTTACGCGGTTGGATGATTTATGGGACCCCCTTGACAGTTTGATTTGAATAAAACTCCTCCAGCAAGGCCCAACCTTGGTTTTACCATTTGCCTCACCTAGCCCTTTTTCCCTTGGGTTTCCGGAGCCCGAGGGTCATCTTTATTAACCCCCCCCCCCCCCCCCGGGCCAGTTCTCCTCCGAGTGCTGGTCCAAACCGAGCGATGTCCGGCGCCCCCTGGGCAACCAGGGTCTATGCCAACCCGACGTCTTGCCCATCCGGTGTGCCCTGAGAACGAGATATTTGTAGCTCCTGTCGGGATTTGTCGGCATATCGGGCGGCTTTGCTGGTCTTTTTTTACCATTGTCAAAATGTCTTGTAAACCGGGATTCCGAGACTAATCGGGTCTTCCTGGGAGAAGGAATATCCTTCATTGACCGTGAGAGCTTGTGAGGGGCTAAGTTGGGACACCCCTACAGGGTATAAATTTTCGAGAGTCGGGCCCGTGGTTATGTGGCAGATGGGAATTTGTTAATGTCCGGTTGTAGATAAATTGACACTTGACTTAATTAAAATGCATCAACCGTGTGTGTAGCCGTGATGCTCTCTTTTCGGCGGAGTCTGGGAAGTGAACACGGTCTTGGGTTATGTTTGGACGTAAGTAGGAGTTCAGGATCACTTCTTGATCACTTCTAGCTTCTCGACCATTCCGTTTGCTTCTCTTCTCGCTCTTATTTGCGTATGTTAGCCACCATATATGCTTAGTCGCTGCTACAACCTCACCACTTATCCTTTCCTTACCCATTTAAGCTTTGCTAGTCTTGATACCCATGGTAATGGGATTGCTGAGTCCTCGTGGCTCACAGATTACTACAACAACAGTTGTAGGTGCTGGTTTTGCGATGATCATGAAGCGAGGGCGATGTTGCTTGTTTTGGAGTTCTTCTTCTGCTTCTTCTTCGATCAGGGGATAGGTTCCAGGCCGGCAGCCTGGGCTAGCAGGGTGGATGGCGTTTGAGTTTCTGTTTGTGTTTCATCCGTAGTCGGATGTTGCCCTTATGTATGATGATGTTGTATTCGTGTGGCATTATATGCCTCTTGTATGTATCCCCATCTATTATGTAATGTTGATGTAATGATATCCACCTTGCAATAGTGTGTCAATTTGTGGTTCTATCCTTGGTGGGACCTTCAAGTCTCTTTAGGATAGTATCGTATATTGGGCGTGACACCTGGCCTCCTTCCTCATGTAATGCTACCATAATGTTGACTATAAGGTTGGCTATAAGGTTACAACTTTTTCTCACTTTGTCTCTATCTATTTCCTCTCAAATGTTTTTTACCTTTCTTTTTTTAGACACAATTGTTTTTATGCCTTTTTTAGAATTATTTTTTATACCTAGGAGCACGTGTAGAGACGGGCTCTTACAGAGCCCACTCCTTGACTTTTTCAATGCCTCTCTCTCCTCCACATAAATGGGCTTATATCCTAGTATTTTACTGGTGCTACTTGTTATTCATGCATGCGGCGGGCAGCTGGCGTCTTGAGGGGCCAGGGCGGTCAGAGCGGGCTCCGGAAGCGGTCCGGACTCCTGCATGGCCCACCTCACATTATCACCATATATTTCTTGGAGGTTGTGCGCGGCGGGCGGGCGATCTCTTCTCCCTTCCTCGTTTCTCTCTTCTCAGCCGACGCTCACCGAGCAATTAGATTTCGGCTATCGACGGTTTATTCAATTACAGTCCCACATGTCAGTGAAATTGCAAGACAACGCATGTCCCCTCTGGTGAGCGGCGTGCGAGCTGGACTGTCGGGGGTGTGACGCGTACGAGTCATAAGTGTGCCGCCTTTTCCTTTAGAACTTGCAAAGCGTAACATTTTCATGCGATCGATCGATAGAAATCCAGAACAAAATGACGATGGCGGTGCTTTCCCGCTCGTTAGGCGGGCTAGTTTGAGTGATATGACGTGCTACAGTGGTGTCCACTTGCTCCATTTTTATGTAAGCAAGAGTTTACACTCTTACGCGGGAGGAGTGCGAAACACCGCGGATCTGATTTTGATCGAGGGATAACTATTCCCTGCCAAACAATGGAGCACTATTAGCGATTATAGCTTGATAGTTAGGGCATCTCCACCGCTGGCCCAGAAATTTACACCGGCATCTGTCCGAGGACACTGATGGATGCCATCTGATGTTGCCCGCATACCTTTCAACAAATATATGAACTAACCAGACGAAATTCGTGCAAACAAAGCAAATTTCAAATTAAGCGGATGAAATTCATTACATTTCGAAAACTTTTCTACAAACTGGACAAAATTCATTACATATTTCACACAAACTGTACTAAAACCTACTGTAAACCTAATCTAAACGATCGCCGGCGCCCGACCACCATGTCCGGCCATGAACCCGAGAAAGCCGGCCATTGCCTTTGCCTCCTCCTCATCCACCTCGATAACCTCCTCCTCTGGAGCACAAGGTTCTGAAGATTTCCGCCTCCACGTCGCCATCAAGCGGCTAATCGACCGCCAATGTTTACCCCACGAAGCTTGGCGTTGACTGAGTGGAGTAGCAGTGGCCTTCCTGGGACCAGAGCGGCGGCGACCTACCATGTACTACTCTTCCTCGCTGTCGGCTACGCCCACGCACGCACGCCGGCTTTGTGGTCGTGGTGGCGGAGGGCGGCTAGGGGGTGTGCCGGCGATCTCCTTCGTTTGCTCCTGCGACAGTATGTCGAAGAGAGCTTTGGAGCGCGCCCGGGGTGAAGCCGCCGATGTCCCTCGTCTGCTCCTGTGACAGTGTGTCCAAGAGAGCTTCGGAGCGCCAGGAGGCCATGGTTGGAGTGGTGCCGACAGAAGGAAGGGACCGGAGGAGAATAAGTGTGGGTCTTTGGCTATGGCTGGGAGTTGGTTCTCAAGTTAATATAGCGGGTGAGTGGCAATGAGCCGCGGCAGATGGATGGATGGCTGGCGCCGGAGTAGGTTCCTCGGGCGTGAATGCGGACGCTGCTTCAGTGACTTAACTACAGATGCGTTGGGTTACTGACATGTGGGCCCAACGGGTATCTAGCCTGCATGCCAGTGACACACCAACTGCACCTGCAGTTAAGTCCGGTGAATGCGGCATTGACGTTCTGGAGAGATGGTGACCGTTTCAGGCGGGAAGCGCGCGCTGGCGATGGAAGGGGTTTCGGTAGGCTAGGGCGGTCATACACTGGCGTGGCGGTAAAGTGTGAACTCATGGATGACGAGCCTTTGAAGCATATGCGGCACGTATTGACAACCGCTCTTGTCGCCAGCTAGCCTTCGATGACCACCATTGGACACCACACAACCATGCATAACTTACGAATAATGGACGAATCGATCAGATACACACTCGTGTGAAGTGGCACTATGATCGATCGCTCATGATAGTACATACTCCATACCATAGTACCCTCTCTAGCTAGGCTGTTTTACAGATTGTCGTTGTGATGGACGATATACATGAGCAAGGCGCTCCGAGTATGACCGTTGGTGTTGAGCCAGGTGAATACATGCTCGGCGTTCGCGTAGGCCTCCATCAAACGTCTAAACAGAAATGTCAGGCACCACCGGGGTGCGTAGGTGATGGGCTCGCCATTTGCATTGTGCCATGAGAAGGACTTTGATTTAGAGGGCGACGTGCATGCATTAGCATGCTTTGACAGCGTGAGCGTGAGTGTCTGATGCAAAGTATTTCATTTTCATTTGGCTGACGAGGGTGCATTGCAGCGATGAGTCCGTGGTTTGATTCCCCACATACACATAATTTTGGTTTTTACTCCCTCCATCCTAACTCTGTACTAGCTCTAGTACAAAGTTGTACTAACCTTGAGACACTTAATTTGGGACAGAGGGAGTATTTCTTTCTCCATTGACAGGTAGGCCAGTGTAGATAGATAAAGAACACGAGCTGATGAGGTGCATGTGGACTGTTTGACTGGTCAAGCAGACAAATACGGAGCTATACGCTGAGCCAGTGACCATATAATCACCATATCTCGTATACAATGATCAAAGTGAGCTATCAAGACAAGTTCGATGACCGCCAATGCATTTTACTCGGTAATAAATGGCCAGGATTGCATGTGAATCCAAATTTCCTTCGTCTTCTATCCTTGAGCTCTTGACAAACCAATGTACTATACGGTTGTCCAGCCACTCCACCCTAGAGCTCTCACCAAGTGTCGTTCATGCCACTGTGCCACACACTAACCGGTAAGGCAGCGATGGCATCCGCCGCGCCGAGTTCCTCGCCGCCCACGATCGCAGACAAAATGGTAGGGAAGCGATGGCATCCCGCTGTGCCGAGTTCATCACCGCTCGCGACCTCACACCTATGTGGGAGGAATTTGAAGATGCCAAGGCCGAATGGGCAGTAGAGAAAGAGGCGGCCAAAGCCGCACAGAGGGAGCGGACAATTTAGAAAGCACTCAAGAAAAGAGAGGCCCGCCACCGCAAGAAAGAAGAGGACGCACGCGCTGCTGCGGAGAGGTCGGCGGAGATCCAAGCACGGTGGGGTGTCGCCGACAAAGTCGGGAAGGAGAACGACGGCGTCTGGCTAGCATGTGAGAAGTAGTAGTACTAGTAGTTAGTGTGTGTGTCTGTGTATTAGTACGAGCATGTACCAGTACTACTAGTTACTACTGTAGTTTTTAGAGAAAATTACCAGTACATTAGCCTAGACTAAATGGAAAAAATTCCTATCCTATGCATCAAATGGCATCCCTTTCTCTATAGGAACTGAGATGCATGTCATCTCACTTCCTATGATTTTCATATTCCTATAAAATTCCTATCCTATGAACGAAAGGAGGCCTCTGTTGGAGTAACTACTGTAGCTAGCAGTACTGCTAGTACAATAGTTTTCTTCAAGAAGCGGAATTCAACAAAGTCATGATGGTTCCTTCGTCCGAGCAACTTCAAAGTGGGAAAGTGGGCCTGTGATTTGACGGATCATTAGTCATTGTTACTGCGGTGCAACGACCGGGGTGACTCACCCTTGGAGTTCTACGTGCATGGAAAGTGGACCAAGATGGTCGACGTCCCACATGTTGGCGAACGGAAGTATTCTTTCCGATATCAAGGAGCAAGGAAACTGCGTGGTATAGTATCAATGCTGATTGGTTCTCAAAAAAATAGTATCACTGCTGATTTATAATTATTTTTTATTTCTGATGAATGCTAGCGTTTCAACTATTACGACCACGTCAGCGAAAGGAGTGGGACATGAACAACGTGGTAGAGCCCAGCACACAAAAAATATCGTGGTAGAGCGTCTCCACTTCTTCCACTTCTGGGTCAGAGACCACATGTAGTAGTACTTAGTGGTATGAACCATACAAAGTGCAACCTGGAGAGAAAGACACGTCTAGTTGGTAGGTCTCAAGGCATACACGTAAACAAATATAAAAGTTAATATGTGCCTCCAACTAATATAGTAGTAGTAGAGTACTTAGGCACGTGCTCCATAATATCACCGTGCATTGCACGTACAACATTTAGTGGTAGTACGTAGTAAGAGACAAATGCCGCCCAAGAGTTCCCTTCTCGGCCCACTTTTGGATGTTTGGTAGAGTGTATGGAGGGTGCATGAGTCCACACTAGTTTAGCACAAATACACTAGAAGCATGCATGAAGAGAGCATGCATGAAGAGGGGTGTTGAGTTTAGCATGCATGAAGAGGGAACAACTATGCTGAGACGAGAACGCAACCAAATACATCCTATATGCCACGCATGTTCATACCATTTGTGCCTTTCTACTTCACTTACTGCGCTACATTACTCAGGTTCGTATGCCCACTCCTGGGTACATGTCTGTCTCGTAGTTCCAGTACCACGTGTTCTTCATATAGATGGAACGATCCTTGCATCGCGTGCACCTTGATGCTAGATGTCTCGCGTGTTGGCAAAAGGATGAACAAAGCTCACGTAAAAAAATTGAGTGGAAGAAGATAGATTCCCGACGACCGAGAAGGAGCAAGGAACCTCGTGGTGGAGCGTCTGCACTCACAATATTTAATATTATTCAGCGATATAAAATCAACCAATCATCTCCATAGTGGACTGGAAGAGTATGGAACATGGCAGCCCAGTGTAGTTACATCATACTAATACATGGCTCACCTACGCTATCACCATATTTCTTGGCTTCCGTGCGACACCTATCTCTAGTAATCGAGCAGCCTGTATCGCTTCTCCCTCCTCGTCTCTCTCAAAGTGCGGCGGGCTGGCGTTTTTGCCGTCTATTGAGGTCGGTTAACTCATCACATGTTAGCGACATGCCAAGAGCATTCTAAAAAAAATTCCTTTCACATTCCGTTTTCCAAAAGAAAAAAAATACTTTCATGTACGAATTTGACTGTATGCTTTGAGCAACTTGCATGCCCTATACTGCTCCTGTTTGGATACTCTAACTCAGCTAGAGGTTAGACTAACTCATGACTAACCCTGAACTAACTATAGCCAAAGAGGTGTTTGGGTGACAGGGTTAGGTTGACAATAAATGCACTTGATGGAGAGAGAAAAGTGATTTTTGAGTGGTCCCAATGAGAACTATCTCCAATTAGCACCTCTTGGGTGGGATAGTTTTTTTTGTGGCTTCAGTGCAACTTGCTCCAATTTAAACCCTCATGTTTGGATACTTTAGGGCTATTTGAGCCCCAACTAGCTCAAACTAACTCTAACCCATGGAATCAAACAGGGCCTATGGCCAGCCTCGACGCGGAGCAGTCGCGTGCACCGGGAAGCGGCGCTCTCTCGGCCGTCGCGCCACTTCAAAGCCGGCGCCAGTGAGAGGTCGCCTTAGCTCTGGCCGGGCATTAATGCGGCACTGACGCTCCAGGGTGACGCTGACCGTTTCACGCAGGAAGCATGCACCGCAAGGGAGTATAGGTTTTGAACTGTTTCAGGTGTAGTACTGGTAGATTGCAAAACTACTTAGTTATTGCACTCAGTTTCCTAAGAAATTGTGGTAAAAAAAACATTACTCCACAGCCGCTTCCCTTCTCCTTCCTCTTCCACTGCCCGCGCACGTCCGCGGGAAGCAACCGGTGTTGTGGTTCTAAGTCTGACAGTAGAATAGGGGGGTAGGAATGGAGAGGCAAGATCCTAGCTATGGAGTAGTTGTATACGCAAGATGTTTACGAGTTCAGGCCCTTCTCGGAGGAAGTAACAGCCCTACGCCTTGGAGCCCGGAGGTGGTCGACTGGATTATGAGCGTATTAGTTACAGGGGTGCGAACCCTTGACACTGAGGAGGGGTAGGCTTATATAGAGTTCGCCAGACCCCTCCGACCCTCAGTTATGTAGGGTTTAAAGTACATTAAGATCGGGGGTTACTAGTAACGCCCCACATAAAGTGTTGTGATGACCATAAAAGCTACTTAATGACCAACCGTTTGTGCGCAGACTGACTTTAGATCTCCTGGCGGTCGAGTGTTTGGCTTCATGGCTGAGTGTCTTCAAGTCGGTCGAGTGGAATCCTTCTAGGTTGACTGACAAGTGGTTTCTTCTAGAGATGTCCTTGGGGAGGGTATCTTGGACAGGTCCATTACCCTAACCTAGGTACATGGCTTCATCATTAGCCCCAGAATGGATCGAGGTTTGAGTGGGGAAGGAGTTGAGAACTCTTCCGACCCATTTTTTATGCTATGAGTATGTCTTGTTCTGGATCAATGAACTTAGGTGACGGCATCAATTTCTTATTCAGTCGCCTTGATCCATTCTTTGTATCCGTCGAGTGAATTTTTTGTACTTGGAGATCTCTGAATGACAGAGCGGAGGAAATCTCCCTCTGACAAGTTGCTCTGCAGTTCGTGGATTTAGCAGGATAAGCCAGGAATGCCTCGATCTCCGTGCCACCTTTTTTTGCCACGTATCGCGCGCGCGACTGTTGCGGGATTTGACAAGATCGTCCGGGCCTACAAGTCAGTCACTCGGAAGCAACCTCATATAAGGCGTCGGACGGGGGTTTTTGAACAGTGCGCCCTCATTTCCCTCTCCCTCTTCCTCAGGCTCATCCGTCGCGTTCGCCTCCATCCCAGCGATGCTGCTCCGTGCGCGCTTCACCGGCGACGATGGTGAAGGAGAAGACAGCGGCTTTGGATCAGGTGAAGAAGGTGACGGCGAAGGCGAAGGGAAGGGCGACCAGTCGGGGCGGATCCTCGTCAAGGGATGGCCTGCCGCAGGGCTGGATCCAGGGCGACTGGATCCGCTCGACGATCCATCAGAAAGATCTTGACGACCTGGCCAATGAAGGGCTGATCCCCCATGGATCAGCGAGGCTCCCGGGAAGGAGTCAGAGCCACAGCCTCAGGAGGGTGAGTGTGTCCTCTTGGCCACCCATGTTGACCGCGGGTTTTCTTTGCCTCCTCACCCTTTCTTTCGGGGATTTCTGAACTTCTTTGGAGCACAACTCCACCACTTCACACCCAACTCCATCGTGTATCTCGCTGCTTTCGTGTCCTTGTGTGAGAATTTCTTGGGTTGTCGACCTCATTGGGGCCTTTTCAAACACATTTTCACCTGTCGCTCCCAGATGGTGAAAAAGGCCAATCCGAGTGACAAGAGAACCCAAGTGATTCAGATGTGTGCGGGTCTTGGGGTTCAAATGAGGGGGAAAAGTGCCTTTCCGGCCATGGTCCTTCCCGAGTCGGTCCATGGGTGGCAGTCGACCTGGTTCTACTGCCAAGATGTCACGCCCAATATGCGACCCTATCCAAAAGGAACTCGAAGGTCCCACCAAGGATAGACCCGCATATTGAAACGCTTTTGCAAGGTGGATATCATTACATCAACATTACATAATATATGGGGATACATACATAAGGCATACAATGCCACACGAATACAACATCACAATACATAAGAGCAACATCCGACTACGGATGAAACACAAACAGAAACTCAAACAACATCCACCCTGCTAGCCCAGGCTGCCGACCTGGAACCTATCCCTGATAGAAGGAGCAGAAGAAGAACTCAACGCAAGCAAGCATCGCTCTCGCATCATGATCATCACAAAACCTGTACCTGCAACTGTTGTTGTAGTAATCTGTGAGCCACGAGGACTCAGCAATCCCATTACCATGGGTATCAAGACTAGCAAAGCTTAAAGGGAAAGGAAGGGGTAAAGTGGTGGGGCTGCAGCAGCGACTAAGCATATATGGTGGCTAACATACGCAAATAAGAGCGAGAAGAGAGCAAAAGGAATGGTCGTCAACTAGCAATGATCAAGAAGTGATCCTGACTCCTACTTACGTCAATCATAACCCAGAAACCGTGTTCACTTCCTGGACTCCGCCGAAAAGAGACCATCACGGCTACACACGCGGTTGATGCGTTTTAATTCATATCTGGTGTCAAGTTATCTACAACTGGACATTAACAAATTCCCATCTTCCTATAACCGCAGGCATGGCTTTCAAAAGATTATACCCTGTAGGGGTGTCCCAACTTAGCCCATGACAAGCTCTCGCGATCAACGAAGGAATAGACCTTCTCCCAGGAAGACCCGATCAGACTCGGAATCCCGGTTTACAAGACATTTCGACAATGGTAAAACAAGACCAGCAAGACCGCCCGATGCACCGACAATCCCGATAGGAGCTGCACATATCTCGTTCTCAGGGCAACACCGGATGAACACTACGTACAACTAAAACCAGCCCTCGAGTTTCCCCGAGGTGGCGCTGCAAGTGGCTCTGGTTCGGACCAACACTTAGACAAGCACTGGCCCGGGGGGGCTGTAATAAAGATGACCCTTGGGTTAATTACTCCCAAGGGAAATATAGGTGGTGGTGAGGCAAATGGTAAAACCAATGTTGGGCCTTGCTGGAGGAGTTTTATTCAAAGTGAACTGTCGAGGGGGTCCCATAAATCACCCGACCGCGTAAGGAACGCAAAATCCGGGAACATAACACCGGTATGACGGAAACTAGGGGCGGCAAGAGTGGAACAAAACACCAGGCATAAGGCCGAGCCTTCCACCCTTTACCAAATATATAGATGCATTAATAATATAAGAGATATTGTGATATCCCAACCAAAATCCTGTCCACCATGGAGCAATCTTCAACTTCACCTACAACTAGCAACCCTATAAGAGGGGCTGAGCAAAGCGGTAACATAGCCAAACAACGGTTTGCATAGGAAAGGTGTCAAAGGTTAGAGGTTCATGGCAACATGGGATGGCTCGACAAACAGATGATAGGTAGCACAACAAAGCGATAGAACGAAGCAACTAGCATAGCAATGATAGTAGTGAGATCCAGGGTAGCGGTCATCTTGCCTGAAATCCCGCTAGGAAGAAGAACGAGTCCATGAAGAAGACGAACGGGAGTAGTCGAACGAATCCTCACAATCGCAACATTACTGGAACTAAGAAGCAACACCGGAAAGAAACAAACAACATGGTAAATGCACAAGCATAAACATGGCATGATGCACAAACAAGTATGATGCATGTCCGGTTAATGAGGCATGGCATGGCAAAGTGCAACAAACATCACTACAAATTAAGTGGAGCTCAATATGCAACGAGTTGCATATTGACGAAACACCACATGCAATTATTTAGTTTGATCTCGGTTATGTACCCAACAATATTAAATGTTATTAAACATGGCAAGGGGTGAAGCATATGAAAAACTACCTATCTAGACAAGTTTAAATGAGGCCGGAACAACAAACAACAATTCCGAAAAATCCCCATGTGCATATTTTAGATTCGGTACTGTTCTGCCCTAAAACATATTTTAATGTTGTTAAACATGCCAGATGATTGCACCAAGTTAATCTAGGCATTTTTCCACCCTATTTACATATAAAGTTTATTAAATTCGGAGCTGCGGTTATTTAGTTATGAAATAAAGCATTTTAAGATGGCATTATGCAAAATAAATACAATCAGCATGTTAAACATTTTAAACATGGATGAAAGTGACATATTATGAAACTAGATGAAATTCTAAGCATTCTACATATATAAAACATTTTAATCCGATGCACGGTTAAGACGTTATTAATGCATGAAATCTAGGGGGTTTTCTATAAAACTGATAATACACTGGATAATGATTAAATCGCTGGACAGGAAAAAAAATAGCAACAGGCCGAATCTGGAGGGGCTGGGGGCCTCACCCATGGGCTCGGCCCAGTCGGTGTAGGAGGCCTGGCAGAGCTGGGCCGCAGGAGGGGAGGCCGGCTGGGCCGGTCGCTGACCGCGGCTGGGCCTCGGCTGCAGCTGGGCCATGGCCCACGCGGAGGGGAAGCTAGTCGTCGCCCTGCTCGCGCACGGGCAGGGTGCAGGGACGGCGGCAGCGATCCTCAACGGGGACGGTAGGGGGGTGGTCCGGCGAGGCCCCCGAGGTCGGGAACGGGTAGATCCGGCCTCGGGGATCCCAGATCCGGCGTCGTCGGCGGTCGGAGGGTCGCGGGTCGGGCCGCAGAGGGGTTCGGCTCCCATGGCGGCGGCGAGGCCCTGCGGGCGGAGGGAGCTTAGAGGAGGAGGAAAGAAGTGGAAGAGGGAGCAGGGACGGCGAGGCTCTGGCCTGAAGGTCGCCGGCGGGGCGAGGTGGCGCGCGCTGGTTGTTCCGGGCACGGTGGCGGCGGCGCCAAGTGGCGGCGGGGCTGTGGTCGGGCACGGAATCTGAGGAGGAGGGGCTAGGAGGTAGGGGAAGGGCTAGGAGATGCCCAAAAATGGACTAGGGGTTGATTATATAGGGTAGGTGGCTAGGGTTGGGCGGCTGTGAAGAGGAGTTGGGCCGAGAGGAGAGAAGAGAAGTGCAGCCCGGCGGTAGTTTCGGAGACCAAAACGTCCGACGATTAAACCGGCAATGGTGCCGCTATGTTTAACCGTTGGGCAGTCAAACGAACTCCGAATGTGACGAAACTTGGCAGGCGGCCTATCTACACTATAATAAGACCGCACGACAAGTTGCAACCGATTTTGAGAACATTTTTATGCCACTTATAAAATAATATTACGGAGGTGCCGCGGGCGCGTGCGAGTGTGGTCGGGCTCAGAACGAACAACGGAGAGAACCGGGGAAACCCGAATGGATGCAAGTTTTATGAAAACGATGCTGATGCAATGCACATGATGCTATGAGATGAGATGCATAACAAGAAAAAAATGCAAAACAAACGACAAAAACCCAACCACGAAGGAAATATCATATAGCATCTCCGAAAAAGGCAAGAGTCGGAGTTACGAATATGGAAAGTTGTATCCGGGGCGTTACACAAGACCAGCCGACGCCAGGGCAGTCGACTGGACTCCCTCCTTTTTCCATGGACCGAGTGAGGAAGCCGTCCTCTTTGAAGGTGGTCCTAGAGGAGAAGGTGCAGGTTAAGGTGCTGGTCGAGCGTGTAGTCCAGCTTATCCGTGACGGGGTGACCGGCATGGATCTCTTGTAGGTCTCCCTCCGATGATGCATCAAGCCGCTTCAATATCGAGACCATCCGATGTGGATGTATTCTGGCACTGAAGACACCACTCGGATCCACTCGGAGGAGGTCGAGGATGCCATGCTGGAGAGGTGGATGACTGCTATCACAGGGAACAAGGACAACCCCCGAGGAGCCAGGAGGATCCCTCCACTCGACCAATCATATGAAGTAGACAAGGTCCAATTCTGCATCTCCAACTGTGATCCTATTTTCTTCACTCTGCTTTGCTTAAAATCGGTCGACTGACTTCTATCTTGTTTGTTGTCTTCTAGGCCACGACTGAGATGTACTCGATGCCCAACGGGGCGCAAGAACAGGTCGAGGAGGAGGAGGTGAGCGGAGGTGAAAGTCAGGAGGAGTGGCAATCTGATGGTGAAGGGGATGAAGATGACGACGGCTCCGGTGAAGAGGAGGAGGAGGAAGAGGAGGAAGAAGTCGACCGTCCTCACACGAAAAGGCGATCCAAGCTCGCCCATGACCCAGCGGTTGAGCGTGGCAAGGCTACTGCGCCTGTCGGGCAGTTGACGAGACACCCTCGGACGACCTCTCCGGCGCCGACTGAAAAAGCACCAAAGCAACCCCGAGTGACTTCATCAATGCCGACGAAGGCCCTGCCCAAGATGAGGATGGTGATTCCCACCATTTCCGGGTAACAGCCGAACTTGTGTTTTCTTGTTTAGCATGGATAAACTCTTGGTCGACTCATTGGTTAACCGACTGATTTCTGAAATCTGCAGTGCTGCTACCTCCGAGACCTCAGTCAGGAACGAAGACCAGGAACTGGAAGATGATGCCACCTCCAACCTTGGTATGATCTCTGTAGTTTCTCTTTTGGTCGATTGGATCTTCATTTTTAACTTTGAATCTTTCCTGTAGCCCCACCTCATATCATTGATCTCCTTGATGATGACGATGAGGCGCCGCTGAGGCCGAGGAGGAATAAAAAGGCGCCTACTGGCAAGACTGCTCAAGTTGCGTCAGCACCTGAGATGCTGGTTCAGGAGGGTGGCAACGTCACTCGGACTTCCGTGTCCTTCGCTGTGCCGCTGACGAGTGCTTGACCTTCATCGTCAACTGCTGATCCGCCTTCCCTTTTTGCCACATACCACGTCCCAGAGGACCAAGCGGGTGCTTCTAAGGAGGCTATACGCCAGGCGGGGGTTATGATGGAGCAGGTGAAGGCGATCCGAGACGCCAGCCAAGCGGCTTACGATGCAAGCTCAGCTCTTCAGAGCAACGTCCAGGTCAGTTGGTCACCGCTTGTTCTGTTAGGATATGGTATCTGAAAACTCTTCTTTCTGAAGATCTTCGTATCTGTACACCCACTGGGTGTGTCGATTGATTTTTTGGATTGGTGGGGGCACGCTGAGTGCACCCACTGGGTGTAGTCCCCGAGACTATGGTGGACTGCTGGAAGTCGACTGTAGTCTTTATACTTTGAATTTGTTCACTCTAACTTCTCCACTCGGTCTTGTCGAATGGAATCTTGGAACTAGTGGGGGCACGCTGAGTGCACCCACTGGGTGTAGTCCCCAAGACCATGGTCGACTGCTGGCAGTCGACTAAGGTCTGAAGAACATCTCTCTTCTTTTTCTTCGATCATGATGATACTGTGGCTGACTGCTGGCAGTTAACTATGGTTTAGGATCATAACCTTTTTATCTCTTTTGGTCGACTGATCGAACCGAGTCGGTAGAACCAGTGGGGGCACGCTGAGTGCATCCACTGGGTGTAGTCCCCGAGACTACTGTTGAATATTTTGATTCGGCTGTAGTCTTAGAAATGCTACGATCTTTTCTCTTAGTCACTCGAAAGTGACCTATCTTTGATGTCTGTTGACTGACCTTTCGCAGAAATCTTGCGAGCTTGTGGCTCGCTATACTGAATTGGAGAACAAACATATCCAGCTCGAACTTGACTTGAAGTTTGTCCAGGAGAACTTCACGAAGGCGATGGAGGAAGCAAAAGGTATGTTTGGTCAGAATCTTGACGACTGCCTTTTTTTTGTCCATTCCTGATTCTGATCTCATTGTCACTTTGCAGATAAACTGAAGGAGGCTCTGAAGACCTTGACCTCGCCGAGGCGCAGAAAGCGGCTTTGGACAAGACGAAGCTCGCAGAAGAAAAGCTGGCTTCAGTCGGTAAACCTGAAGAGGAGAACGCCAATCTGAAAGCTGCTCTCGACGCGGCCAACAAGGAGGTCAGCCGACTGAAGAATGACAAGATAGCTCTGAGTGACAAGGCTAGCGAACTGGCGGGGAAGAAGAATGATCTGGAGGCTTATCTGGGAGGGCTCGCCAAGAAGTTATTCATCATGCTTGAAGGTAATCTCTTCTACTCGACTGACTTGTTATTGTTGACCCGTCGTGGAACTGTTGGCTTAACTTTGAATTGTGTTTACAGAATTCTGCCAGAATTTTGAGGAGGAGACCAGTCGAGTGGAGACAAGCTTGGACCCCATCAACTCTCCTATGAAGGATGAAGCCGCTATGAATGTGCTCCGACTGGAGTCTCGTGTTGCCGGTGTGGTTGACTACCTCGCTCGACTGAAGGTTGCGGTGTCGTGGATCGACACGACACTCTGGCCAAGAGAGATGCTTCAAAATGACCTCGAGTCTTTAATGACTCAACTGAATGACGTTCCAGGTCGAGTGCAGGAATGGAAGAAGTCTTCCGCCAGGTGTGGCGCTGATGTTGCTCTGTCCATGGTACGTGTTCACTGCAAGGATGCTTGAGAGGACAAGCTGGCGTCCATCAGGGTGGCCAATACCAAGAAGCATGACTTCCAATCTTTCATGGAGACCTTCATTGCTGCTGCCACTCGGATTGCTGATGGAATCGACCTAGACCAGTTTGTCGCGCCCTCCAGTCCTCCACCTGAGGAGTAAAAAACTTCTATGCTTCACCTTAAATTTGCCTCGGAATGCCGAGTGGTTTTGTAAATGATAACTTTTACAGGCTTGAGGCATGAGCACTCCTGAATCCATTATCTGAACTTTGCTTATCGTTGAATATGCTTGCATTTTCATTCGAGCGAACTTTGTTCTTCACTCGGAATATACTTTAATGCCTGAGACGCATCCCTGAGGTGGAAAGTCCAGTCGACCTGCACTTCTTCGCTCTTGCAGGTAGGGATGGAGCACAGATTGCAGTCGACCTGCATCCTTGCGGATCAGGATGGAATGCACGTTGTATTTGTGGCGTAGCTCAGAAGGAGTCCTTGCGGATCGGAATGGATTAAATACTTAGGCGAGTACTGGATTGCAGCTAAGCCCCCGAGTGGGAGGTTTGCTCTTCACTCGGTAGGATTTTCAGGTACTTAGGCGAGTACTGGACTGCAGCTAAGCCTCCGAGTGGGAGGTTTGCTCTCCACTCGGTAGGATTTTCAGATACTTAGGCGAGTACTGTACTGCAGCTAAGCCCCCGAGTGGGAGGTTTGCTCTCCACTCAGCAGGATTTTCAGATACTTGGGTGAGCACTGGACTGTAGCTAAGCCCCCGAGTGGGAGGTTTGCTCTCCACTCGGTAGGATTTTCAGATACTTAGGCGAGCACTGGACTACAGCTAAGCCCCTGAGTGGGAGGTTTGCTCTCCACTCGGTAGGATTTTCAGATACTTAGGCGAGCATTAGACTGCAGCTAAGTCCCCGAGTGGGAGGTTTTCTCTCCACTCGGTAGGATTTTCAAATACTTAGGCGAGCACTGGACTGCAGCTAAGCCCCCGAGTGGGAGGTTTGCTCTCCACTCGGTAGGATTTTCAGATACTTATGCGAGCACTGGACTGCAGCTAAGCCCCCGAGTGGGAGGTTTGCTCTCCACTCGGTAGGATTTTTTGAGGTGTGGCTTATAAGGAGAAGGTAGCAGTCGACCTGCACCTCGTCATCCTTGCAGAGTGCACGTTGTATTTGTGGCATAGCTCGGAAGGAGAAGGTAGCAGTCGACCTGCGCCTCGTCATCCTTGCAAAGTGCACATTGTATTTGTGGCGTAGTTCAGAAGGAGAAGGTAGTAGTCGACCTGCACCTCGTCATCCTTGCAAATCACACATTGTATTAAATACTTAGGCGAGTACTGGACTGCAGCTAAGCCTCCGAGTGGGATGCTGGCTCACCACTTGGTAGGATTTTAAACACTTAGGCGAGTACTTGGACTGCAGCTAAGCATCCGAGTGGGAGGCTGACTCACCACTCGGTAGGATTTTAAACACTTAGGCGAGTACTTGAACTGCAGCTAAGCCTCCGAGTGGGAGGCTGGCTCACCACTCGGTAGGATTTTAAACACTTAGGCGAGTACTGGACTGCAGCTAAGCCCCCGAGTGCGAGGTTGGCTCACCACTCGGTAGGATTTTCAAGTACTTAGGCGAAACGGATTCGCAGCTAAGCCCCCGAGTGGGAGGCTGGCTCACCACTCGATAGGGATTTTTTTACAAACTTAGGCGAAACGGATTCGCAGCTAAGCCACACGCTGGGGGATTTCTCATGTAAACAAAAAGTAATAACAATCATTGGGAAAATTATAACATTCTTGTCTTTGATAAACAAACTACAGAGGTACTTTTTATTACATCTCATCTGAGTGAGTACTTAAGTATAAAAGGGGCGGAGCAGCTCCGCGTTCCAAGCTCGTGGCTCGTTAATCTGGCGATCGACATTGTAAAAACGGTACGCTCCATTGTGGAGAACCTTGGTGAAGGGGCCTTCCCAAGTAGCAGCGAGCTTGTGTGGCTTTTGTTGATCCACTCAGAGGACCAAGTCTCCTTCTTGGAAGGCTCGACTCTTCACGTTTCTAGCATGGAATCGACGCAAGTCTTGCTGATAAATAGTCGATCGGATCATGGCCATCTCTCTTTCTTCTTCTAGAAGGTTGACTGCATCCTGTCGGGCTTGTTCTGCTTCATCTTCAGTGTAGAGCTCGACTCGGGGTGCATTGTGAAGCAGGTCACTCTGCAAGACTTCTTCAGCTCCATAAACCAGGAAAAATGGAGTTCTTCCAGTCGACCGATTACGAGTGGTCCTCAATCCCCAAAGAACTGACGAAAGTTCATCGACCCATGCGCCTGCTGCGTGCTTGAGATCGCGCATCAGTCGGGGTTTCAATCCTTTGAGAATTAGATCATTTTCCCGTTCAGCTTGTCCATTCGACTGGGGGTGAGCGACTGAAGCGTAGTCGACTCTTGTGCCTTGAGAGGCGCAAAAAGCTTTGAATTTGTCGGAATCGAAGTTTGATCCGTTATCAGTGATGATGCTGTGCGGAACTCCATATCTGAATGTCAACTCTCTGATGAAGCTGATAGCAGTACCAGCATCAAGATTCTTGATAGGCTTAGCTTCAATCCATTTAGTAAACTTGTCGACTGCTACTAGCAAGTGAGTGAAGCCGCTCCTGCCAGTTCTCAGTGGTCCAACCATATCTAACCTCCAAACATCGAAGGGCCAGACGAGTGGAATGGTCTTCAAGGCTGAGGCGGGTTTGTGCGATAGATTGGAATAGAACTGACACCCTTCACACTTGTCGACTATTTCCTTTGCCATTTCATTTACTCTTGGACAGTAAAATCCCGCTCAGTATGCTTTAGCCACAATGGTCCGAGAGGACTCATGATGACCACAGGTCCTCGAGTGGATATTGTCAAGGATTATTCGACCTTCTTCTGGTGTTATACATTTCTGACCGACTCCAGTCGCGCTTTCTCTGTACAACTGTCCCTTTATCACGGTAAAGGCTTTGGATCGACGGACGATCTGTCGAGCCTCTTCTTCATTCTCTGGGAGCTCTTTCCTTAGGATATACGCGATGTACGGCTCTGTCCAGTCGGGTGTGATGACCACAACTTCCATGATTAGGTCGACCACAGCTGGAACTTCAACTTCAGTCGGATCCGTGACACTTTTTGGCTGTGGAGCTTCTTCGGTGAAAGGATCCTCTTGAAGCGATGGTGTATGGATGTGTTCCAAAAACACATTACTGGGAATGGCTTCTCTTTTGGAACCTATCTTTGCCAAATCATCAGCCGCTTGATTTTTCAGTCGGGGTATATGATGGAGCTCTAACCCCTCAAATTTCTTCTCTAGCTTTATCACTGCATTGCAGTAACCAGTCATGGCTGGACTTCTGACGTCCCACTCCTTCATCACCTGATTAACCACCAAATCTGAGTCACCATAGACCATGAGGCGACGGACGCCGAGTGAAATAGCCATACGCAGCCCATACAAAAGTGCTTCGTATTCTGCTTCGTTATTGGAGGAATCAAAGTGGATCTGGAGCACATATCTGAGCTTATCTCCTCGGGGAAAACCAACACTACCCCAGCACCGGAACCATTCAGCATCTTAGAACCATCAAAGAACATGGTCCAGTGCTCCGAGTGAACCTGAGTCGGTAGTTGCTGTTCAATCCACTCGGCGATGAAATCAGCTACTGCTTGGGACTTGATGGCTTTCTTTGCCTCAAACTTGATATCAAGGGGAAGGAGTTCAATCGCCCATTTTGCCACTCGACCAGTTACATCTCTGTTGTGCAGAATCTCTGATAATGGGGCGTCGCTGATGACTGTAATGGAATGATTAGAGAAATAATGAGCAACCTTCTTTGTTGTCATATAAATCCCATATACAAGCTTCTGATAATGCGGGTATCTTTGCTTTGATGGGGTCAACACTTCGGAAAGATAATATACTGGGCGCTGAACTTTGAAGGCTTTTCCTTCTTCCCGCTCGACCGTAAATACTGTACTGACGACTTGTCATGTGGCTGCAATGTAAAGCAGCAAAGGATCTTTGCTGATTGGGGCAGCAAGCACCGGCTGGGTGGAGAGCAGGGCTTTTAGCTCTGCAAACGCTGCATCAGCTTCGGGAGTCCACTCGAACTTGTCTGACTTCTTCATCAGTCGGTAAAGAGGCAATGCCTTTTCACTGAGATGAGAGATGAATTGACTTAAAGCGGCCAAGCATCCAGTAAGCTTCTGGACATCGTGCACACGCACAGGGCGTTTCATTCGGAGTATAGTGCCAACTTTTTCTGGCTTGGTGTCGATTCCTTGTTCGGAAACAAGAAAACCGAGCAACTTTCCACTAGGAACTCCGAATGTGCACTTTGATGGATTAAGCTTGATATCATACCTCCTGAGGTTGGCAAATGCTTCAGCAAGGTCAGTCAACAGGTCAGAACCCTTCTGTGATTTGACCACAATATCATCCATGTATGCTTCCACATTCTGACTGATTTGAGTGAGCAAACACTTCTGAATCATCCTCATGAACGTGGCTCCGGCATTCTTGAGGCCGAATGGCATGGTGACATAGCAAAAGCACACGAATGGAGTGATGAAAGCTGTTTTAATCTCGTCGGGTCCATACAGACGGATCTGATGGTAACTGGAATAGGCGTGTAAAAAAGACAGGCACTCACATCCTGTAGTTGAGTCGACTATTTTGTCGATGCGAGGGAGAGGAAAATGATCTTTCGGGCAGGCCCGATTGATATGCTTGAAGTCAATGCACATGTGAAGTGACTTGTCCTTCTTGGGGACCATGACAACATTGGCGAGCCACTCGGAGTGGTAAATCTCCCGGATAAACTCTGCTGCTAAGAGCCGAGCCACCTCCTCGCCAATGGCCTTTCTCTTATGGACGGCGGATCGTCGAAGATGTTCCTTGACAGGTTTCACTTTTGAGTCGACTCTTAGAAGATGCTCAGCCAGCCCCCTGGGAACACCCAACATGTCAGCAGGCTTCCATGCGAAGATGTCCCAGTTCTCATGGAGGAACTGGATGAGCGCTTCTTCCTATTTGGAGTCGAGTGTTGTAGATATATGAGTCGGAGCAGCACTGGGGTCGGTCGGGTGAATGTGAACCGGCTTTGTCTCACCGGACGACTGAAACGCTGACTCTATAGCGGGCTTCTTGGCTTGCAGCAAATCACTCGGATCTGCAGTTTTCTGGTATTCCCGCAGCTCTACCATTGCCATCTAAGCATTGGTGATCTTTGAGCCTTTTTGAAAGCACTCTTCCGCCTTCTTCCGATTGCTAGTAATAGTGATCACACCTTTTGGACCAGGCATCTTCATTTTGAGTTACACATAGCATGGTCGAGCCATGAAACGTGCATATGCTGGCCTGCCCAAAATAGCGTGATAAGCACTCTGGAAATCCAAAACTTCAAATGTCAACTTTTCTTTGCGGTAATTCTTGGAATCACCAAAAACCACATCAAGAGCAATTTGGCCGAGTGACTCAGCCTTCTTTCCAGGAATGACTCAATGGAAACTCATGTTGCTGGTACTGAGTCTGGACATCGGAATGCCCATCCCTTTCAGCGTCTCTGCATACAATATATTCAGACCACTGCCACCATCCATCAAGACTTTAGTCAGTCGAGTGCCCTCGACGACTGGGTCGACCACCAAAGCTTGCCTCCCAGGGGTGGCTATGTGTGTTGGATGATTGGACTGGTTGAATGTGATGGCAGTCTGAGACCATTTCAGATAACTGGGCATCACCGGAGCAACCATATTCACCTCTCGGTTTATAACTTTCAACTGACTTTTGCTTTCAACATCAGCAAATATCATCAGGGTGGAATTTACATGGGGATACCCATCATCACTATCTTCTTTATCTTCAACTTTGTCTGACTCCTTTTCCTTATCCTTGGACTGTTTTCCCTGGAATTGCTAGATCAAGAGCCGACACTGTTGAGTGGTATGTTTCAGATAAACAAATTTACCCTCCTCATCTTTCTTCGTGTGGATGTGGCACGGCAAATCCATTACGTCATTCCCTTCCTTGTCCTTCACCTTCTTAGGGTTCCAAGACCCTTTGGGCTTCCCTTTAAACTTTCCTTGAGTCACGGCCAAGGCTTCTCCAGGAGCAGCTGGCTCGGCTTTCCGCTTCTGCTTCCGAATGGAGTTCCCTCCCCTGGTTTCATGGGCAGCTGACTTGTACTTGCCACTCCAAAGTTGATCCTCTTCTTCACCATTAGCATACTTGGTGGCAATCTCCATCATTCGACTCAGAGTCATGTCACCGGTTCGACCGAATTTCAGACTCAGCTCTCTGTTCTTAACGCCTTCCTTGAAGGCACAGACTGCCTGGTGATCAGATACATTCGCTACTGTGTGATGCAATGTGATCCATCTCTGGATGTAATCTCTCAGAGTTTCATTCGACTTTTGCACACAAGACTGCAGCTCTGTCAACCCTGCTGGTCACTTGCAAGTTCCTTCAAATGTTCTGACAAACACTTGGGCAAGATCTTCCCAAGTGTAAATGCTGCTAGGTGCCAACTGATTCAGCCATGCTTTGGCCGAGCCCTCCAACATAAGAGGTAGGTGTTTCATGGCCACCTCATCATTGCCGCCGCCAATTTGAACAACCACTCGGTAGTCCTCAAGCCAAGTATCGGGCTTGGACTCACCACTGAACTTACTGACTCCGGTCGCCAACCTGAAGTTGGGAGGAATCACTACGGCCCTGATGGCTCTACTAAAACACTCTGCTCCTGAGACGTGAACTCTGCTGCTGGTGGGCACATCTCTGTCATGGCCTTCTCAGTGAGCTCTGTTCCTGTCGACCAAACCTTGAACGATAATGGATCTCGCATCAAAGCCTGGTTCCCTGGGGTCGACTGGAATCCTTCGCCCAACACTGTGATGGCGTCTGTCATCCCGCTATCGACGCGCGTATGACCCACCCCTTGGGGGGGAGTGGGCACTCGACATCGATCATCACGATTGAATCGGTCATCATACTGATCACGCCGGCCTCCATGTCCCTCACGCCTCGGGGGCGATCTTGGGCTATGGGCCTACTGGCCTGTATTCGCAGCGGTGGATCTGCTGTGAATCCTGTTCCGTGACTGTGATACAGCTGAATTTTGATCTCCTGCTGCCCGGAGTAAATCTCTGATCTGTAGCAAGCCTCTGCCAGCCTCTGAATGGGAAGGCTGGATCGACTCTGCTATACGGGCTGCAGCTGCAAGATTCTGAATCGGAGTTCGATATACCTGAGTCGGTGGTGTAAAGAGTTGACGTCGACTGGAGTCTGGAACCCGGTGCCGCGCACGCTCGTCGAGAGCTCGCTGGAGGTTCTCCAGTCGAGTGCGCTCAGCCAAGTTCGCCAAACGCGCGTCCTCTAAGGCACGAGCCTTGGGGGTTTCTCCAACGATAGGAGTATGCAGCGCATCCATGTTCCGGTGGCGAAGCTCTTCCCTTTGTAGCGATGTGAGGGGCTCGGACTGATATTCTTCGTGGGCGTGCGCCGGATCGCCTCCGCCATCAACTCCGTTGGAGTGGGGAAAACCGGGAGGACTGCGTGGTCCATTGACCATCAGAACCTCCGCCGCTGGATCACTGCTGTCGCACTCAGATGCAGTCTCTACGGAGCCAGTCGAACAGGCCATAGAGAGATTCGTCGGGCTCGATCAACGTGACTTGGGGAGTGGCCGACTGGCGAGCCACCGCGTGCCTCACCCACCGCTGAAGCCTCAACCGGCCGGAGCACTTGCGCCGGTAGGAAACAGGGAGGGAGGACGACACGGGGGTCGACCGATACTGGGTCGACGGTTGCCGCAGGAGGACGCCACGAACACACGCATGAAAGTGCGTCGCCCCGCGGACGGGGAGCGCGTCAATGTCGAGTGGAGCCTCCTGAAGCCAAGTGGAGTCGTCGGTGATGAACGTGAGCGCGCCGAGATGGATCTCGCGGCCCTCAACCAAAACTCCGCCTGAAACCATGATGAAGGAGACAGAAAAATCGCAACTTCTCCAATAAGTCGCTAAGACACCATCCCCATGGTGGGCGCCAACTATCGTGGTTCTAAGTCTGACAGTAGAATAGGGGGGTAGGAATGGAGAGGCAAGATCCTAGCTATGTAGTAGTTGTATACGCAAGATGTTTACGAGTTCAGGCCCTTCTCGGAGGAAGTAACAGCCCTACGTCTTGAGCCCGGAGGCGGTCAACTGGATTATGAGTGTATGAGTTATAGGGGTGCGAACCCTTGACACTAAGGAGGGGGGTGGCTTATATAGAGTTCGCCAGACCCCTCCGGCCCTCGGTTATGTAGGGTTTAAAGTACATTAAGATCGGGGGTTAATGGTAACGCCCCACATAAAGTGCTGCGATGACCATAAAAGCTACTTAATGACCGACCGTTTATGTGCAGACTGACTTTAGATCTCCTAGCAGTCGAGTGGTTGGCTTCATGGTCGAGTGTCTTCAAGTCCGTCGAGTGGAATCCTTCCAGGTCGCCTGACAAGTGGTTTCTTCTAGAGATGTCCTTGGGGAGGGTATCTTGGACAGGTCCATGACCCTACCCTAGGTACATGGCTTCATCAACCGGTCAACCCTTATATAGGAGTGCTAGCACAAAAAGATGCATGCATGACCATTAAAATTTCCATATTAAAGCGCAGCTCCAGCGGGAGTATGGCGTATGTTGTTACCTTCAGCCGGGCCATGGCTACCGGGCGACGGCGACCAGAGAAGAGGCGACGGGAGGGGAATGAATGCAGCTACTGTTTGGGTTCGCCGTCCGGCTTAAATAGATGCGCAACATGACGTGTACCCGCGGGTGCACAAATTGTAACATACGTGTCTACTTAAGTGGGCATCACATAACCGGTGTGTGTGTGAGAGAGAGATTCTGAGAGATAGGGTGCGTGTATGCGACTCTACTCTTCGGACATGTACTCAACCTTTTGCATTGGGATATAAGTATAATGGTATTTACTTTAGCTAGTGATTTACGTGGCCATGTTAACGTGGTTTTGTAAAAAAAATGTCACTTCCTGCTCGTGATTTGTGTTATATAATTACAAGCAAGATGCTCGTGCATTGCACGGAACATCAATATGCATTTGTTTTAAAAATACCTGTTGTGATTGACCCATGCAGGAGTAATCCCATGTGTAAAAACTAATGATATCTCGAGAATTTTATCGAAAAACTGGTATCTCGAGAATGTCATCGAAAAAATGAAAGATGAGAGATAAGGTGAGGAGGAGTGGAGTGTGGTGGTGACTGGTGGTCGGAATGGGCGGAGGCATGGGGATGGATGGCGCCGGCAGGCGGCAGCGGCCACCATGCTAGTTTGTTCCAGAGACTTCCTTTTTTAATTGCTGAGCAATGAGGTTGTGGGAGATAAGGATGTGGAGAGAGGTGCAGGTATCTTTAATAAAATTAGCATAGTTTGCTTTCTATCCGTTAGATATAGATCATACGGTCTATATTACAAGATGGCAGGCACACCATCATCGCCAACTCGTTTTTTTATAAGGGTACAGATGATAAGTTTGCTGACTACTAAAGTAAAGTGGAATTTCTCCATGTTATACAAGTAAATTAAGGTGATTTTTTATCATACTGGTAAGGTTGGATGAAGGGTGGTAGGAACAAATGCTCCGCCTAGAGCATGTGTGTGTGAGATGGTGTCTTAGTGTGTGTGTGGGGTGTGTGTGTGTGTGTGAGTGTGGGTGTGTGAGAGAGAGAGAGAGAGATGGAGTCTTAGTGTGTGTTTGTGTGCGTGACAAAGAGAGAGAGATGGAGTCTTAGTGTGTG
>NC_057804.1:196345869-196378971 GCF_018294505.1 Triticum aestivum
GTGTGTGTGTGTGTCACAGGGTCCTCGGTAGCGGATGTAATTTAAGTGTGCATGGCTTCATCATGGAGAGGTGATGTGTATGGCAGAGGCCACCAACGATGGGGTGCGAGAGAGAAAATGCGTGCGCATGAGAGGAGTCGACATTGAGAGAACGTGTTTGTTCAACAGACACCGAGGAATACTACTATATATCGATGGTGCATGTAGGCGGGAATTAAACAAAGGGATGGTCTTATTGGTTTCGGGGATATAGGGGAAGAGTGAGAGGGTGGTAGCTAGAAGGAGATTGTTAAGTGTGAGTGTGTGTTTTACCCATCCAGGCGGAAGTTATGTGCACACAAGAAGAGAACGATTCGATGTGGCGTTAGGTTTGAGGGTAATTAACTACGTAGGGAGACATAGAGACATTGAACGTGCACGTGTGAGAGGTATACATGTATGCGTGGGATGTGTGTGTGCGCCCGCGCATGATCGGGATAAAAGAAAGAAGACATAAGTCATAAGATCAATGACATGGGAGAGACGGATCGGTATGACAATATGCATGCATGTGAGAATGCAGAAGAAGGCCCGACAATTGAGCATGTGTTTTTGTCTTTAAGAGATAGTGGCGTGGGTTGGAGCATGCATCTATGGTGAGCAGAGGGACTGAGGCACAATGATTGTGCAAAAGAGATCAGCCTATAAATGCATATGTATGGAGAGACATATATAGTGTGGGTGATAGGAAGCAAGACTCCGTGCGAGAAAGAAATGTTGACGGAGAAACTACAGATAGATACAGATATGGAGATGCTAGCTAGAGGGACATCCGCTAGTTTGAGTGTTGGAGATGACCGCCGGGTGGTTCAGAGGGTGAAGTTATATATGTGTCTGTGAGAGAAAGATAAAAAGAGGGCACTTGACTTCATGTAGAGAGAAACATATGTAGTGTGCATGATAGGAAGCAAGAGTGAGGGCGAAAAAGAAGGTTGATGGAAAAACAGATAAATAGAAAGATAAAGATGCTAGCTAGTGTGCGTTAGAGATAGGAGTCGAGTGGATCAGAAGGCTGAGTTATGTGTGTGTGTGTGTGAGAGATAGAGGGTGCATGTGAGTCACATACAAACAAATATCAGAGAGAAATGAGATCCCGAGAGACGGAGTTTTGTGTCTACGAGAGAGAAAGATATTTCACAACGAGAGTGATATCTAGAGAGACATATGAGGGAACGCAAGATATCTCTAGGGAGAGAGTGTGTGTGAGCGACATACAAGAGAACAATGGAGAAATATGAGACCCTGGGAGACAGAGTTTGTGTTTGTGTGTGAGAAAGAGATATTTAAGAGGAAGAGTCATAGGATCTCATATCTAAGGAGAGAAAGACATCTCTGTATGAGGGGTGTGCGAGTGGCACACAGGGGAAAAGTACAGAGAAATGAGACCCCGGGAGACAAAGTTTTGTGTTTGTGTGAGAGGAAGAGATTCCACATGGAGAATCATAGTTAGAGACACATAGCAGGGAGCAAGATATACTTAGAGAGAGATAGAATGATGAAGGTCGAGGGAGAGAGTACCGTCAGTGTGTTATGAAGATAAAAGATCATTGTCGACAAATAGGTAGCACGAGAGATACATGAGAGACGATGAACACGTATAGGTCCAGAGAGATAGTCCTATATAAGCATGAGTTATAGCTATATGAGACGAATATCTGGATTAAAGGGGATTCCAATATTTAAACTAGAGATCACGACATTGATAATATCATAACACAAATTGGTGTATCAAACATGCATATTCATTTGAATTTGGGAACACGTGTAATGTTATATAGTTTATCGATATTGGTGATCCATAGATTCTTTAATTACAAACAATGCATGGTTTATATGCAATTAATGTCTAAACGGGATTACACTATATGTTGCATGTGTGAAACACATTATACATGTTTGAGAAGTAAAAAAACCCGCATGAAACACACATTAATTGGAGACAGTTAGCGAGGAATGCATACATTGGATTTCAACATAAAGTGGTTTCAAATATTTGAAAATCCAAATTGATGGATACAACCTTATGAATATGAGATCATGCCATTTGTAAACCATATTTATGTATAAATGGTGTTGTGCTTTTGAAAGTATATATTAAAAATGATGTATATAGAATTTACTTCCAATCGAAAATGGATCTCGCCCGAAAAAATAGAATACAAACGGGATTCGAATTGAGTTGGCACGGTAAACGTGCACTCTGCAAAATTTGAACGAAGCAGGGAAAGTCGTAGTAACCGCCCGAAACCAAAATCTGCGAGATGGAAATTACTACTGCCTATCCCTGCCACGCAAAGCCTATCTGCTAGATTCCTATAGGTTTCGATAGGGATAGCTTTGTAATTTCACCCAAACGTGACATAACCGCCTCTCACCCGGATTCATACACGGTGGGCGCCAAAACATAGTGTGTCCTCGGCCGAAATCGACTCCCTCCCCGATTCATACACGGTGGGCGCCAAAAACAAACTCTCATCGGCAAATATTCGGTGTATGCGAGATTACCGTCCTATCCCCAACCGACTAATATTGCTGTGATGTAGGAAATTTGAAATGGGGGCTAAGTTTGTAAACTTCCTCACATTTGAGACAAGCGCGCCCTGAATACATGGTTCCCCCCTTCCTCTCTACCTCCCTTTTGCCCATTCGTACTCCGTGGGCGCCAAAACACCCTCTCCACCCCAAATTCCTCCGTTCGCCACCCCATCCACTGCCGTCCTCCTCCACCATATCGGAGCTGATACCCCGACGCTGCCATCCATTACAAGAGATCGACCTCTCTCATCCACGGCTTCGGATCGGGATCCTTGCATCCCGTCCTCTTGCTTCATCCCCGCCGCCGTCCACCTTGCTGGCGCCGCTCCTACGACTGTCTCGTCCACCGCGCCCCGCCACCACCGTCTACCCTCCTAGATCTGCTTCCACGCCGCTGACAGCCATCGCTACCACAGCACCATCAAATTCTCAGCAGATGCATACAGGGCGCCGCACCAGAGGCGGTACTCTTTCGTATCTGCTCAACTTATTTATCGCAGCAAGAAAATAGATCACCACTGCTTTACTCTGATTTCTTGTCTTGGTTGCGAAGTTGCCTTTGTCTGGTTTGCACCTTCAGATCCGCCATCGCACACTCAACACTATACTCCCAATGCTTATGGTTTCCCCCTTTTATATTCCACACTAGTTAAATCACAGTATACTAAATTTCAAAATTGGGCCAGTCGATTTTTCGGAGCTCGCCAGAGTTCGCCAATCCGAACGAAGGGGCTCGGGTGGTTGTGGGCGGCGGTGGTGGGGCCTCGCCGAACAAAGAAAACTCGACGCGAGAGGGGGCGGGGGTGGGGGTGGCGGAGGAACACAGGCGGTGGGGGCTGGTGGTCCAGCCGGCGGCCCGTGCGGTGTTCTGTATGGGAAGAACTAGAGACGAGGAAGAAGAAGGGTTAGGAGACGTAGGATCTTCATCCAACCGCCTAAAATGGTCGAGAGATAGCAGAGATTTGCATTCTTAATGCGCTCTGGTTCATCATTTTGGGCACTGCGCAACCAACATTTTATTATCCAAAATCTGTTTGCTCTTCTTTACCATGTTCCTCTTCAATTCTTCTTTAATAGGTACTCTCTCCATTCCTAAATACAAGTCTTTGTATAGATTCCACCTTGGACTACATATGGAGCAAAATGAGTGAATCTACACTCTAAAATGTATCTGGATACATCTGTATGTGATCCATAGTGGAAATCCCTACCAAGACTTATATTTTGGAACGGAGGGAGTATGATAGTAGTACAATATGTTCCTTGTACTGAAGATGAGCAGGGACATTTGCAGTGTAGAGGTCTATACGGTCGATTGTGATGGACACTTTGAACTCTTCGGGCCTCTTTGATTCGTAGGATTTTGTAAACATGGGAATAGGATTTGTAGTGGCCTGCCCACTTGAATCCTATAAGAATAGCAAGGAAATGTGGGGAGCTGTGTCGCCTTTGAGAGTTACACTGATATTAACAGTACCGCACCTTCACTTGAAGAGAGCTGGTATCCGAAGCCTTTCTGGCCGTACCGGTAATACTGGCACATATATTCCAGCAAGTTCCACTTTGCTGATTTTACTCTGATGCTTAAGGTTTCCCCGTTATATCTACACTATGATATGTGTTGCTGCTTTGTGTCGCACTAGCAACAGTCCACTCTTGAAGCTAAACACTGCAATGACTTACAAAATTGGCACCAAGGCATTGAGTGCCATTCTGGATGCAATGAAACTCAGACACTCCCCACCTGTTGAATCTTTTTCACAATATGATCCTAATGACTCTTGTTCAAAATTGCCACATATAGAGAGACAGCACGGAATTGCATTTCTTTGGGTGTTGTGATTCATCATGAGTGGGCAACCAACATTGTATGCAATGAAGCGGAACCTCAAGAATATGCTTCATCTTCTATTCTTTAACATGTTCCTCTTTGCTTATTCTGTATTTAGTATGTACAGTTTGTTCCTTGTCAGGAAGGGGCGTAGGGACATCTGCAGTCAACAGCTGATAGAGCTGTCATGTACGTGATTGATAGGCTTTCAATTACTAGCGGTAATACAACATCAAATTTTCAAGCTAGTTTCACTTTCCCGATTTATATATCATGGTTATGGTGTACCCCTGTTATGTACACTATGATCTGCCTAGTTGTTGTGTGCTGTTGTTATCATGGTTTGGCAATAAACTCTCTATACATTATATTATGAACCTATCATCTGCCCTATTTTTTGTGTACTTGTGCCAGATTATATAAATGCACGCACCATATTACAGCACACATGAGCTCTCTCATCAGAATCTAGTGATAGCACACAAGTGTTTACAGGGGCACCCCTATATTAGAATATCATCTACATTACAAAGATAATCTCACAACTATTTATGTTTTCATGGTTCTCAGATATTATACGTAATTACAGTGAATATCAGAATCCGTGCATCAGAAGAATATTGTGGAGCACTGCAATGACTTACAAAATTGGCACCAAGGCATTGAGTGCCATTCTGGATGCAATGAAACTCATACGCTCCCCACCTGTAGATTCTTGTTCAGAATATGATCCTAATGACTATTCTAACCTCAAGGAGTCAAATGTAGATGGCCTGTCATGTTCACCCATCAAGGTGCCTGTTATAATTTGGCAATGTTTTATTGATTGCGTGTATCTTGCATATGTTGTCTTGCATTTCTTCTACTTTGTTGCACTCCCATCTGCTTAGTTTACTCATCATATATGTCGAGATGCCATGCCCATCCATTATCAATACATATTCCATCTGTCATCATACCATGTTTTTCGCTCAAATGTTGTTCTTGTGCATCAGACATCAAAAAGGAAGAGGGTGATTGCCGAACCTGAAGGAGCACCAGCAAAGTCCTTGAAAAACGTGGTTGTGCCGGAGAAATCAGACAACACCCCACTTATATTGGTTGTACAACCAGTGACACAAAATGTAGGACCGACTCCAGCAGACTATACCCATACTTCACTGGCCACACCACTAGCGCCACCACACAGGACCTGCACTCCAGCAAAAGGTATGCCGATTTCAGTTGCCATAGCACCAGCCGTACCATAAAAAAATCCCACTCCAGCAAAAAGTACAGCAAGTCCACCGGCGGAAGACCTATCCCAACTGCAGAGACAGCCAATTCCTGCAGATTGGAACCCCATTCCAGTTATTCCCAATTTAAAAGACAATGCTTTCAATGTTGTTAGGGACTACATGCATATATTCCCATCATGGGAAGATTATAGTGAAGACAAACACCATTTTCACATCTTCTTGTCCCACTTACGTGTAAGTGCTATTATTCATGGTAATTATTTTCCTGTTTTCTGCTGATTGAACGCATCAATGATTTACATTACATTGTTGTAAGTAGGCGAGGGTCAATCTAGATGGTCATGATGACCAAAGCTTGCTTGCGCTATTCAAGGAAGCATTGCAGCAGTATCGGTGTTACCTGAGGAAATCACACTTTGATGGCAAGTCTATAAAGGAATTTCTCGTGAAGTCTACTGTGCTAAATTTAGAAGACATTGAATGGAAAAAACCTTGTTATGCACTGGTCTCGTTCCGGGGATGAGGTACTGTCTATGATATCGCATGACAATTTGAACTTCTACTTTTCCACATCTGCCTTATGGATCTTTTTTGCAGGAAATCTGCTCGAAAAAGAATTCCGGTTTGAAAAGAACGACAGGATATCGCAAATATGTTGCACGCTGCTTTGCTCTTGTTAGTACCTATTGTCCTATATCACTATACTTGCATACATACCTGGTTCATTATGTCACGGCACTATGCATGATAGCTTGCTTATCAATTGTTCGCTCCAAATTATCTGATCTGTATGAATGGTTACATTAGTGTAGAATATATCCAATGCCATTTTTAGTTCTGCATTGTTCTTGTAAGTACCTACTGTCCTTTATTAGTGTACTTATATTGACAAGTAGTTGTTCATGTACCATCACTCTGTAGCTTATTTTCCTTTGCCCTCCATTTTCTACACATCAGATCTATATTTACTCTTACCAGAAGGTTGGATAACACCGATGGTACTGAAGAAGTTTAGCTCTGCATTGTTCTTGGATGTACCTTTTGCCTGTATTGTTGTACTTACATTTATAGCTACTTGGTTATGTAGCATCACTCTTCATCTTATCTTAAATATTCTCCATTTTTTCTTATATTGTCACATCTATATTTACTCTTAACAAAATGTAGAATAAAGGCAATGCTTATGAAGAAGATTCTGTGGTAAACTTCTTGAATTTCCCCCACATCAAAATGGACAAGGGCTTTATAGAGCCTGCCTTCACCAATAATGTAAGTTTGTCCTTCTCAAGCCTTCAAACTTTGTTGTGTATATTTGGTTAGGCATGACTGCAATAGCTGTTTATTTTTGGTGTTTGCATCAAATTGCATGTTTAAAGTTTATTATGTAGTTCATAAACAAAAGTTTGTCCTTCTTAATTTAAGTTTTTAGTTGTATAACCAAGTTCCTTCTTCATGCCATGTAAATTAAACTATACAGAGCAAGTGATCTTATTTTGCCAATCTGAAATGGGTAAATTGACAGCACGTTAACCATTGATACTTATGACTTCTTGATCTGTAATCCAGTGGTGTCGTGAAGCTGCCAACTCCTTCACAATGTCATTTCCTGCCATGTCTTGACCTGAACAATACCATATTGTGTTAATGCTATTTTAAACTGTGTCACTTTATTCGTCAGTAAGAAATGTGACGAATTGTCAGCACTGATACTTATATGTGCAAAACCTGTCATCTGTCTGCTTGTTTATCTTTCAGAGTGAGGAGGATATAAGTGTCAAACAAGTGTAGTCTCATCAGCTTGCTCAGCTGTTGCGCTGCAGCTCCCCAGCAGGGCTAACCTTTCTTGAACTCTATTGAAGTGTTGTCGGTTTTGTATATTATTTTGTCGTCGTGTTTAATTGCACTAGTGGCAATCTTTGATGCCCAGTGTATGTAATCTGTTGCCTGCTTGTGCTTTATTATCATAGTGGCGACCTTTGATGCCCAATGGATGTAATATGCCATAATTTCTTTATTGTATAGTCTAGGTTTTTTTTCTTATTCACGATGTTGCAGTTATTTTACTATATATATATATATATATATATATATATATATATATATATATATATACTGTCTTCGCAGTAAACCGGCTAAACCGTAAAATTACGGTACATAATCGGGCCGTCATGCAAATCACTACGTATGATCCGCATCATGGGCCCCGTCATCTTGGTCCGTTAACAGGCCTAAATGTAAATTGGCCCACTAGTAGATTCGGGACTTTAATAGGCCAAGTAAACCACCGGCCCTATTTTCCCAAGAAAACTCAATGGGCTTTTAGGGGGCCGAAAAGTAGGTTGGGCCTGAAACATGCCGAACAGCTCACGGGCCGGCAGCAGGCCGAAATAGACCCCGGCCCATGACTGTGCCAATCAAATCATGGGCTTATAACAGGCCAAAATTGTCTAGGTCCTTGTTTGGCCAAATCAGATTATCGGCTGTGAGCAGGCCGGATGCAAACGGGGCCGTAGTTAGGCCCAACTATATGACGGGCTTTTAACAGACCGAAATATATATAGGGCCGAAATGTTAAACGGGCCTTTAACAGGACGAAACTAATATCAGGCCGAATTACTAAATGGCCCTTTATCAAGTGGGCCCAAAAGCATAGCATCTAGTTGACGGGCCGAATCTGATATGGGCCATAATTTAGCCCAAAGCGTCTCAAAGGGCTGGACCTGATCTGGGCCGTAATTTGGCCCAAAAGGTGGGAGGATTTTAATGGGCCAGATCTCATATGGGCCTTTATTAGGCCCGGAACATGGTAGGCTGTTAATGGACCAGATCAAATATGGGCTGGCATTTGGCCCAAAATATGGCAGCCTGTTAATGGGTCGGCCTATTAGTGTCATCAAAATCTTTTGGGCCTTTAGCTGGGCCGGCCCATTATGGGCGGCAGAATCTTGTGGGCCTTTAGTTGGGCCAGCCCATTATGGCCCGCAAAGTCTTGGGGCCTTTAGCTGGGCCGGCCCATTATGGCCCGCAAAATCTCACGGGCCTTTAGCTGGGCCGGCCCATTATGGCCCGCAAAAACTTGTGGGCCTTTAGTTGGGCCGCCCCATTAAGGCCTGCAAAATCTCGTGGGCCTTTTGCTGGGCCGTCCCATTATGGACCGCAAAATCTTGTGGGCCTTTAGTTGGGCCGGCCCATTTAAACTTTATGGGCCATTTTTGGGCCGATCCACGTGTCAACATTTCATAAGTGCAACTCGCCCATTGGATGAGTGACATATGTGCCAACGGGGAGCCGACACGTGTTTCCTCCAGCCAGTGATGATTTTACACATGGAAAATCCCCATTGGTTGGGGTTGTTAACGGGTTATCGGATCCAAAACCGGACCCGATAGCTTAACGGCGTTCCGTTATGGTGGATGCCACGTGTCGGTCACCCTTGACGAAAGCACTTCTGTGACGCGTGATTTATCGTCATGGAAGTGGACACTTCCGTGATGATAATTTTGGTAATGTCATGGAACACTTCTACGACAGCACAGGTATGACTATCTTGATTCTGTCATAAAATCGTCATGGATGTACATGCATGACAAAAAATGCGACCTACTGTGATAAACACGTATCATCACGGAAGTGTATTATTTTGTAGTGTGGATTGATACGCCCATTTTGCATCATGCTTTTAGATCAATATTTATTGCATTCTGGGCTCTTATTACACATTATATATCAATACTTATGGCTATTCTCTCTTATTTTACAAGGTTTACCATGAAGAGGGGGGATGCCGGCAGCTGGAATTCTGGCTGGAAAAGGAGCAAACATTGGAAACCTATTCTACGCTGCTCCAAAAATCCTGAAACTCCACGAAACATGTTTTTGGAATTAATAAGAATTATTGAGCGAAAGAAATACATCAGGGGGCCCACACCCTCGCCAGGAGGGTGGGGGGCGCCCACCCCTACTGGGTGCGCCACTATCTCCCGGGCCCCCTGGTGGCCCCCCGGTGTCCATCTTCTGCTATATGAGGGCTTTTACCCTAGAAAAAATCATGGGCAAGCTTACGGGACAAAACTCCACCGCCACGAGGCGGAACCTTGGCAGAACCAATCTAGGGCTCCGGCGGAGCTGTTCTACCCGGGACACTTCCCTCCGGGAGGGGGAAATCATCACCAACGATCCTCTCATCGAGAGGGCGTCAATATCAATCAATATCTTCACCAGCACCATCTCCTCTCAAAACCCTAGTTCATCTCTTGTATCCAATCTTGTATCCAAACCACAAATTGGTACCTATGGGTTGCTAGTAGTGTTGATTACTCCTTGTAGTTGATGCTAATTGGTTTACTTCATGGAAGATCATATGTTCAGATCCTTAATGCATATTATTACTCCTCTGATTATGAACATGAATATGCTTTGTGAGTAGTTACGTTTGTTCCTGAGGACATGGGTGAAGTCTTGCTATTAGTAGTCATGTGAATTTGATATTCGTTCGATATTTTGATGAGATGTATGTTGTCTTTTCCTCTAGTGGTGTTATGTGAACGTCGACTACATGACACTTCACCATTATTTGTGCCCAGAGGAAGGCATAGGGAAGTAATAAGTAGATGATGGGTTGCTAGAGTGACAGAAGCTTAAACCCTAGTTTATGCGTTGCTTCGTTAGGGGCTGATTTGGATCCATATGTTTAATGTTGTGGTTAGGTTTACCTTAATACTTATTTTGTAGTTGGGGATGCTTGCAATACGTGTTAATCATATGTGGGATGCTTGTCCAAGTAAGGGCATTACCCAAGCACCGGTCCACCCACATATCAAATTATCAAAGTACGGAATGCGAATCATATGAGCGTGATGAAAACTAGCTTGACGATAATTCCCATGTGTCCTTAGGAGCTCCTTTCTCATTATAAGAAATTGTCCAGACTTACCTTTGCTACATAAAGGATTGGGCCACCTTGCTGCACTTTATTTACTTTATTTACTTGTTACTCGTTACAATTTATCTTATCACAAAACTATCTATTACCTACAATTTCAGTGCTTGCAGAGAAAACCTTACTGAAAACCGCTTATCATTTCCTTTTGCTCCTCGTTGGGTTCGACACTCTTACTTATCGAAAGGACTAAGATAGATCCCCTACACTTGTGGGTCATCAAGACTCTTTTCTGGCACCATTGCCGGGGAGTGTAGCGCTTTTGGTGAGTGGAACTTGGTAAGGAAACATTTATATAGTGTACTGAAATTTTCTGTTACTTGTCACTATGGAAACTAATCCTTTGAGGGGCTTGTTTGGGATATCTTCACCCCGACCATAAAGAGTTTCTCCTCAACCTACTGAACTTTTTGAAAATATTTACTTTGAGATTCCTTCGGGTATGATAGAGAAACTGCTAGCTAATCCATTTGCAGGAGATGGAACATTGCATCCCGAATTACACCTTATCTTTGTGGATGAAGTTTGTGGATTATTTAAGCTTGCGGGTATTCTCGATGATGTTGTCAAAAGGAAGGTCTTCCATTTATCTTTGAAGGGAGATGCATTGACATGGTATAGGCTATGTGATGATATGAGATCTTGGAATTATAAACGATTGAAGTTGGAATTTCACCAGAAGTTCTATCCTATGCATCTTGTTCATCGTGATCGTAATTACATATATAATTTCTGGCCTCGGGAAGGTGAAAGCATCGCTCAAGATTGGGGGAGGCTTAAGTCAATGTTATATTCATGCCCCAATCATGAGCTCTCCCATGAAATGATTATTCAAAAAATTTATGCTCGGCTTTCTCTTAATGATCGCAACCTGCTCGATACTTCCAGTGTTGGTTCTTAGCTGAAGACTATTGATTTCAAATGGGACTTATTGGAAAGAATTAAACGCAACTCTGAAGATTGGGGTTCCGACGATGGTAAGGAGTCAGGTATGACACCTAAGTTCGATTGTGTTTAATCTTTTATGGATACCGATGCTTTTCGTGGATTTAGCGGTAAGTATGGACTTGACTCTGAGATAGTAGCTTCTTTCTGTGAATATTTTGCTACTCACGTTGATCTCCCTCAAGAGAAGTGGTTTAAATATAATCCTCCCGTTGAAGTAAAAGCAGTTGCACCTATTACAGTTGAAGAAAAGACTATCACCTATAGTGATCCTATTGTTCCTACTACTTATATTGAGAAACCTCCTTTTCCTGTTAGGATAAAGGATCATGCTAAAACTTCGACTGTTGTTCGTAAGAGTAATACTAGGACTTATACACCTCCTGAGCAAATCAAAGTCGAACCTAGTATTGCTATGGTTAAAGATCTCTTGGATGATGATTTAGATGGGCATGTTATTTATTTCTGTGGTGAGACTGCTAATATTGCTAGACCAGATGCTAGGATACATAGACCTGTGGTAGGCACACCCGTTATTTCCGTTAAGATAGGAGATCATTGTTATCATGGTTTATGTGATATGGGTGCTAGTGCTAGTGCAATACCCTATGATTTATATAAAGAAATTATGCACGAAATTGCACCCGTTGAATTAGGAGACATTGATGTTACTATTAAGCTTGCTAATAGGGATACCATTAAACCAGTTGGAATAGTTAGAGGTGTTGAAGTCTTGTGTGGGAAGGTCAAATACCCTGCTAATTTTCTAGTTCTTGGTTCCCCACAAGATGATTTTCGTCCCATTATTTTCGGTAGACCCTTCTTGAACATGGTTAAGGCTATGATTGATTGTGAAAAGGATACTGTTACAATTGGCTTAGAGGGTATGTCTCATGAGTTTAATTTTGCTAAGTTTCATAGACAACCTCATGATAGAGAATCACCTAGTAAGAATGAGATTATTGGTCTTGCTTCCATTGCCGTACCTCCTACTGATCTGTTAGAACAATATTTGCTAGACCATGAAAATGAAATGTTTATGAAAGAAAGAAGGGAAATAGATGAAGTGTTCCTTAAACAGGAACATGTGCTGAAACATAACCTTCCCATTGAAATTCTTGGGGATCCCCCTCCACCCAAGGGTGATCCCGTGTTTGAACTCAAACCATTACCTGATAATCTTAAGTATGCTTATCTCGATGAAAATAAAATATATCCTATTATTATTAGTGCTAACCTTTCAGATCAAGAAAAAGAAATATTATTGAAAACTCTGAATAAGCACCGAGCAGCTATTGGATATACTCTAGATGATCTTCAGGGCATTAGTCCCACATTATGCCAACACAAAATTACAGTGGAGAAAGATGCCAAACCAGTTAGAGATCCTCAACGACGACTAAATCCCAAGATGAAAGAAGTGGTAAGAAAGGAGATACTAAAGCTCCTTGAGGCAGGTATAATTTATCCCTTTGCTGATAGTGATTGGGTAAGCCCTGTCCATTGTGTTCCTAAAAAGGGAGGTATTACCATTGTTCCTAATGATAAAGATGAATTGATCCCGCAAAGAATTATTACAGGTTATAGGATGGTAATTGATTTCCGTGAATTAAATAAGGCTACTAAGAAAGATCATTACCCTTTACCTTTTATAGATCAAATTCTAGAAAGACTATCCAAACACACACATTTTTGCTTTCTAGATGGTTATTCTGGCTTCTCTCAAATACATGTGTCAGCGGGGGATCAATCTAAAACTACTTTTACTTGCCCTTTCAGTAATTTTGCTTATAGACGTATGCCTTTCGTTTTATGTAATGCACCTACTACCTTTCATAGATGCATGATGGCTATATTCTCTGATTTTTGTGAAAAGATTTGTGAGGTATTCATGGATGATTTCTCCATTTATGGATCCTCTTTTGATGATTGTTTGAGCAACCTTGATCGAGTTTTGCAGAGATGCGAAGATACTAGTCTCGTCCTGAATTGGGAAAAGTGTCACTTTATGGTTAATGAAGGTATTGTCTTGGGGCACAAGATCTCGGAGAGAGGTATCGAAGTTGATAAAGCTAAAGTTGATGCTATTGAAAAGATGCCATGTCCCAAGGACATAAAAGGTATAAGAAGTTTCCTTGGTCATGCCGGTTTTTATAGGAGGTTCATTGAGGACTTTTCTAAAATCTCTAGGCCTCTGACTAATTTATTGCAAAAAGATATTCCTTTTGTCTTTGATGATGATTGTGTAGAAGCATTTGAAATACTTAAGAAAGCTTTGATCACTGCACCTATTGTTCAGCCACCTGATTGGAATTTACCCTTTGAAATTATGTGTGATGCTAGTGATTATGTTGTAGGTGCTGTTCTAGGGTAAAGAGTTGATAAGAAATTGAATGTTATCCAGTATGCTAGTAAGACTATTGATACTGCCCAGAGAAATTATGCTACTACTGAAATAGAGTTCTTAGCAGTTGTGTTTGCATGTGATAAGTTTTGACCTTATATTGTTGATTCAAAGTTACTATTCACACTTATCATGCTGCTATTAAATATCTTATGGAAAAGAAAGATGCTAAGCCTAGACTCATTAGATGGGTTCTCTTGCTCCAAGAATTTGATTTGCATATTATTGATAGAAAGGGAGCTGAAAACCCCGTTGCAGACAACTTGTCTAGGTTAGAGAATGTTCTTGATGACCCACTGCCTATTGATGATAGCTTTCCTGATGAACAATTAGCGGTTGTTAATGCTTCTCGTACTGCTCCTTGGTTTGCTAATTATGCTAATTACATTGTTGCTAAATTTATACCTCCTAGTTTCACATACCAGCAAAAGAAAAAGTTCTTTTATGATTTAAGACATTACTTCTGGTATGACCCACACCTTTATAAAGAAGGAGCAGATGGTGTTATTAGATGTTGTATGCCTGAGCATGAATAGGAACAGATCCTACGCAAGTGTCACTCTGAATCCTATGGAGGACACCACGCTCGAGATAGAACTGCACACAATGTACTGCAATCTGGTTTTTATTGGCCTACTCTCTTCAAAGATGCTCGTAAGTTTGTCTTATCTTGTGACGAATGTAAAAGAATAGGTAACATTAGTAGACGTCAAGAAATGCCTATGAATTACTCTCGTGTTATTGAACCGTTTGATGTTTGGGGCTTTGATTATATGGGACCTTTTCCTGCCTCTAATGGTTACACACATATTTTAGTTGCTGTTGATTACGTTACTAAGTGGGTAGAAGCTATTCCAACTAGTAGTGCTGATCATAACACTTCTATTAAAATGCTTAAAGAAGTTATTTTTCCGAGGTTTGGAGTCCCTAGATATCTTATGACTGATGGTGGTTCACATTTTATTCATGGTGCTTTCCGTAAGATGCTTTCTAATATGATGTCAATCATAGAATCGCATCTACTTATCATCCACAGTCTAGTGGTCAAGTAGAGTTGAGCAATAGAGAGCTCAAATTAATTTTGCAAAAGACTGTCAATAGATCTAGAAAGAATTGGTCCAAAAAACTTGATGATGCATTATGGGCCTATAGAACTGCATACAAAAATCCTATGGGTATGTCTCCTTATAAGATGGTTTATGGAAAAGCTTGCCATTTACCTCTAGAACTTGAACATAAAGCTTATTGGGCTATCAAAGTGTTGAACTATGACTTCAAACTTGCCAGTGAGAAGAGGTTGTTTGATATTAGCTCACTTGATGAATGGAGAACCCAAGCCTATGAGAATGCCAAGCTATTCAAAGAAAAAGTCAAACGTTGGCATGACAAAAGGATACAAAAGCGTGAGTTTAACGTAGGAGATTATGTGTTATTATTTAACTCTCATTTAAGATTTTTTGCAGGAAAACTTCTCTCTAAATGGGAAGGTCCTTACGTTATCGAGGAGGTCTATCGTTCTGGTGCCATAAAAATCAACAACTTCGAAGGCACAAGTCCGAGGGTGGTGAACGGTCAAAGAATTAAACATTATATTTCAGGTAATCCTATCAATGTTGAAACTAATATTACTGAAACCATAACCCCGGAGGAATACATAAGGGACACTTTCCTGAATGTTCTAGACTCTGATAAGGAATAGGTATGTGGTACGGTAAGTAAACCGACTCCAAAACAACACCAATGGCATTTTTTATCAGTTTTGGAATATTTAAGAATTTTCGGAAGAAAGAAGTAGTCCGAAAGGGACACGATGCCCCCATGAGAGTGGAGGGTGCGCCCACCCTTAATGGGCGCGCCCCCCTGTCTCGTGGACACCTCGTGTGCCTCCCGGACTCTGTTTTCTTGCACGTTACGTATTTTGGTCGGTAAAAATTCATTATATATACTCCCGAAGGTTTTGACCACCGTATCACGCAAATATCCTCTGTTTTCGTTTCAAGTTGTTCCTGTTGCAGATTAAGAGCAAGATGTCTTCTCAAGAGTCAGTCAGGGAGAGTCGGGTGTCTCACCCAACACTAGGTCCAGGAGCAAATAGCGATGCTTATCACTTTGGACCATCAAGAGAGGATGAGATGGAGGCTGACTTGAAAAGGATAGATGCCATGGAGTAAGATGAAGAAGTTACCTCTCATCTCCAAGCAGAATTCATGACGGGGGAACTACCTGGCTCGGCTATTCCAAATTCGGTCATCCCTTCCAACTTTAGATTTCTTTCTTATGAAAATATGAAAAAGAGTGTCACTTGTTCTCCAGAAGCTATGCAGCACCCTTGGGTAAAGGGAGCTTTGGCCGTTACGGGCAAGCTCCGCAAGGAAATTATGGACCTCAAACAGCAAGTCAATAAGCTCGAGGAGGAGAACCGTATCCTGAGGGGCATCATCGCCAAGAAGGTTATAACACCAACCATGAAGAAGGAGAAATAATCACATGGGTATGGGCACTCCCCTTGGCAACTGCCAAGCTTGGGGGAGGTGCCCCGGTATCGTATCACCATCACACTCCTATCTTTATAGTTTTATTTAGTTCGATCCTTTTAGTAGTATCTTGATCTAGTAGATTGAAGTTTTGATATCAAGTAGTTTGAGTTTTGCTTTGTGATCTCTTTTTGTGATCGAGTCCGTGAGCTATCTATAATAAAGATTAGTGTTGAGTCAAGGGCTTTGCTATGTTGCTATGATCTTGAGAAAGTAGAAAGAATAAAAGAGTTCATATTGATCTTATGGTTAGTGATGACTTCACACATAGAAAGTATGAGGCATAAAATTTGTTGAGAGTTGATAAATGTAGTTTTGGTCATCGTTGCAATTAATAGGAAGTGATAAGGAAGGAGAGGTTCACATACAAATATATTATCTTGGACATATTTTATGATTGGGAGCACTCATTAAGTATGACATGCTAAAAGGGTTGACGTTGGACAAGGAAGACAACGTAATGGTTTATGTTTTCTCACATCTTAGTTAAAGTATGTTGTCATTGACCTTCCAAACATGTTGAGCTTGCCTTTCCCCCTCATACTAGCCAAATTCCTTGCACCAAGTAGAGATACTACTTGTGCTTCCAAATATCCTCAAACCCAGTTTTGCCATGAGATTCCACCATATCTACCTATGGGTTGAGTAAGATCCTTCAAGTAAGTTGTCATGTTGCAGGCAATAAAAATTGCTATCTAAATATGTATGACTTATTAGTGCAGAGAAAATAAGCTTTATACGATCTTGTTGTGGAAGTAATAAAAGCGACGGACTGCATAATAAAGGTCCACATACAAGGGGCGATACAAAGTGACGTTCTTTTGCATTAAGATTTTGTGCATCCAACCCTAAATGCACATGACAACCTCTGCTTCCCTCTGCGAAGGGCCTATCTTTTACTTTATGTTTTTACTTTATGCTTGAGTCAAGGTGATCTTCACCTTTCCCTTTTTCATTTTATCCTTTGGCAAGCTCCTCGTGTTTGAAAGATCATGATATATATATCCAATTGGATGTAAGTTAGCACGGGCTATTATTGTTGACATCACCTAAAGGTGAATACGTTGGGAGGCAACATAATAAGCCCCTATCTTTCTCAGTGTCCGACTGAAACTCCATAACCACGAGTATTGCGTGAGTGTTAGCAATTGTATAAGACTACATGATAGTTGAGTATGTGGATTTGCTGAAAAGCTCTATTGTTGACTCTTTCTGATGTTATGATAAATTGCAATTGCTTCAATGACTAAGATTATAGTTTGTTAGTTCTCACTGAAGTTTTTGAACCATATTTGACGTTGTGAATTGATTGTTACTTGAGTAAAAGAAATCATATGATAAAATCCATTTATGTTGCTGTTCTAAGAATGATCATGATGCCCTCATGTCCGTATTTTATTTTTTATCGACACCTCTATCTCTAAACATGTGGACATATTTTTCGATATCGGCTTCTGCTTGAGGACAAGCGAGGTATAAGCTTGGGGGAGTTGATACGTCCATTTTGCATCATGCTTTTATATAAATATTTATTGCATTATGGGCTGTTATTACACATTATATCTCAATACTTATGGCTATTCTCTCTTATTTTACAAGGTTTACCATGAAGAGGGGGGATGCCGGTAGCTGGAATTCTGGCTGGAAAAGGAACAAACATTGGAAACCTATTCTGCACTGCTCCAAAAATCCTGAAACTCCACGAAACATGTTTTTGGAATTAATAAGAATTATTGAGCGAAAGAAATACATCAGGGGGGCCCACACCCTGGCCAGGAGGGTGGGGGTGCACCCACCCCTACTGTGTGTGCCCCCCTATTCCTGGGCCCCCTGGTGGCCCCCCGGTGTCCATCTTCTGCTATATGAGGGCTTTTACCCTGGAAAAAATCGTGGCAAGCTTACGGGACGAAACTCCGCCGCCACGAGGCGGAACCAAGCTAGGGCTCCGGCGGAGCTATTCTGCCGGGGACACTTCCCTCCGGGAGGGGGAAATCATCACCATCGTCATCACCAATGATCCTCTCATTGGGAGGGGGTCAATCTCCATCAACATCTTCACCAGCACCATCTCCTCTCAAAACCCTAGTTCATCTCTTGTATCCAAACCACAAATTGGTACCTGTGGGTTGCTAGTAGTATTGATTACTCCTTGTAGTTGATGCTAATTGGTTTACTTGGTGGAAGATCATATGTTCAGATCCTTAATGCATATTATTACTCCTCTGATTATATACATGAATATGCTTTGTGAGTAGTTACATTTGTTCCTGAGGACATGGGTGAAATCTTGCTATTAGTAGTCATGTGAATTTGGTATTCGTTCGATATTTTGATGAGATGTATGTTGTCTTTTCCTCTAGTGGTGTTATGTGAACGTCGACTACATGACACTTCACCATTATTTGGGCCTAGAGGAAGGCATAGGGAAGTAATAAGTAGATGATGGGTTGCTAGAGTGATAGAAGCTTAAACCCTAGTTTATGCGTTGCTTCGTTAGGGGCTGATTTGGATCCATATGTTTAATGGTGTGGTTAGGTTTACCTTAATAATTCTTTTGTAGTTGCGGACGCTTGCAATAGGGGTTAATCATAAGTGGGATGCTTGTCCAAGTAAGGGCAGTACCCAAGCACCGGTCCACCCACATATCAAATTATCAAAGTATCGAATGCGAATCATATGAGTGTGATTGAAACTAGCTTGACGATAATTCCCATGTGTCCTCGGGAGCTCCTTTCTCATTATAAGAAATTGTCCAGGCTTATCCTTTGCTACATAAAGGATTGGGCCACCTTGCTGCACTTTATTTACTTTATTTACTTGTTACTCGTTACAATTTATCTTATCAAAAAACTATCTAATACCTACAATTTCAGTGCTTGCAGAGAAAACCTTACTGAAAACCGCTTATCATTTCCTTCTGCTCCTCGTTGGGTTCGACACTCTTACGTATCAAAACGACTATGATAGATCCCCTACACTTGTGGGTCATCATTGATCTTCATCGTTGTGTCCGAGTCGTCTCGCCAACTATTGCTTCTACGACTATTGATACGTCTCCAACGTATCCATAATTTTTTATTGTTCCATGCTATTATATTATCTATTTTGCATGTATTATATGAATTAATATGCTATTTTATATTATTTTTGGGACTAACTTATTAGCCCAGAGCCCAGTGCCAGTTTATGTTTTTTCCTTGTTTTTGATTTTTATAGAAAAGGAATATCAAACGAGGTCCAAACGGAGTAAAACTTTACGATGATTTTTCTTGAACCAGAAGACACTTGTAGGACGTGAGGACGAAGTTAGAAGAGTCCCGAGGACTCCATAAGCCCTCAGGGCAACCCTAATTCTTTTATTAATATGGGAATGGGAGCAAATGAGGAGGCATCGAGTCGAAGAAATGAATTGCTCTTTGGCTAGTGGAAATGGGGTTGTTGTCGTCAATGAAGTAACTGCTCTATTTGGAGAGTGGAGCCAGCCACAAAGCCGCCTTGGTTCTATAGTAATCTCTCAGCGTTTGAGTTGACTAATCCGATGTACTTAAAGAAGAGTGAAACGATGAGATTTTCACCCTAGGGGCACCCCCTAGCTTGTGGGCCCCCCAGGAGTCCTCCAACCATAATTCTTCGCCTATAAATTCAGCAATATTCCCAAACGACCAGAAGCATCTACCAAAATACTTTTTCGCCATCTTGGGACCTTTTCTGGCACCCTGTCGGAGGGGGATTCGATCACGGAGGGCTTCTACATCAACTCGATTGCCCTTTCGATGAAGCGTGAGTAGTTTACCACAAACCTACGGGTCCATAGCAAGTTGCTAGATGTCTTCTTCTCTCTCTTTGATCCTCAATACCATGTTCTCCTCGATGTTCTTGGAGATCTATCCGATGTAATCTTCTTTTGCGGTGTGTTTGTCGAGATCTGATGAATTGTGGATTTATGATCAGATTATCTATGAATATTATCTGATATCTTTATATTTCTCTTCGAATTATCGGTTTGGTTTGGCCAACTAGATTGGTTCTTCTTGCAATGGGGGAGGTGCTTAGTTTTGTGTTCAATCTTGTGGTGTCCTCACCTAGTGACAAAGTAGGGGTAGGGAGGCATGTATTTGTATAGTTGCCATCAAGGGTAAAAAGATGGGGTTTTCATCATATTGCTTGAGTTTATCCCTCTACATCATGTCATCTTACTTAAGGCATTACTCCTTTCTTATGAACTTAATACTCTAGATGCATGCTGGATAGCAGTCGATGTGTGGAGTAATAGTAGTAGATGCAGACAGGAGTCGGTCTACTTGACACAGACTTGATGCCTATATGCATAATCATTGCCTTGGATATCATCATGACTTTGCGCTTTTCTATCAATTGCTCAACAGTAATTTGTTTACCCACCGTATTATTGCCTTCAAGAGAGAAGCCTCTAGTGAAACCTATGGGCCCCGGGTCTATTTTCCTTCATATATTTTCAGATCTACACACCAAAAATACTAAAAATATCTTGCTGCATTTATTTACTTTCATTTTGTTTTACATTTTAGGAATCTTTTATATCTATCTCTATCAGATCTCACCTTTGCAAGTGACCGTGAAGGGATTGACAACCCCTTTATCGCGTTGGGTGCAAGTGTTTGATTGTTTATGTAGGTGCATATATTGGAGACTTGCTTGTATCTCCTACTGGATTGATACCTTGGTTCTCAACTGAGGGAAAATACTTATCTCTACTTTTCTGCATCACCCTTTCCTATTCAAGGGAAAAAACCAACGCAAGCTCAAGAAGTAGCAACTATTCCTAATGCATAGCGATAAAGTAAAGCAATTACATGGCGCTAAGTGATTGACACACAGGTCATACGATAATTAAAGACAACCCTAAGGCTCCTGCCGGTTGTCATACTCATCGACATGCAAGTCATGAACTTATTACAAAACATGATCATCTCACATCAATATATATCATATCACATCTTGACCATATCACATCACAACATGCCCTACAAAAACAAGTTAGACGTCCTCTACTTTATTGTTGCAAGTTTTACATGGCTGCTACGGGCAACTAGCAAGAATCGTTCTTACCTACGCAAAACTACAACGGTGATTATCAATTTGCTATTTTACCTTCTGCAAGGACCGCTGTAGTCAAATTAGATTCAACTAAAGTGGGAGAAACAGACACCCGCCAACCACCTTTATGCAAAGAAAGTTGCATGTCAATGGATGGAAGCGGTCTCATGTACGTGGACATGTAAGGTTGGTCCGAGCCGCTTCATCCCACAATGCCACCGAATCAAAATAAGACATTGGTGGGAAGCAATATGAACATCACTGCCCACAAATCCTTTGTGTTCTACTCGTGCATATCATCTATGCATAGACCTGTCTCATGATGCCACTATTGGGGAACATTGCATGGAAAATAAAAAAAATCTATGCACATGCAAGATATATCCATGGAGATGCATAGCTACGAGAGGGGGAGAGAAACCCTTGTAGATCGCTAAGAGGAAGCGTTTATCAATGTGGTTGATATAGTCGTACACCTTCACGATCCGTCCCGGTCAAGCACCGAACGTACGACACCTTTGCATTCGGCACATGTTCAGCTCAATGACGTCCTAGCCTTCTCGATCCAGCAAGAGAGGCAAAGTAGTAGATGAGTTCTAGCAGCACGATGGCATGGTGACGGTGGTGGTGAAACTATTCCGCAGGGCTTCGCCAAGCACAATGGTTTAGAGCGGAGGACAAACTAGAGGGAAAGGGGGCGCCGCACACGGCTTGGGGATTCGTGGTATGTGTTGCCCCCTCCCCTATATATATATATATATATATATATATATATATATATATATATATATCTGTGTGTGTGTGTGTGTGTGTGTGTGTGTGTGTGTGTGTGTGTGTGGAGGGGGGAGGCAGCCCTAGGGTGCGCCCCAAGGGGCCGACGGCTGCCCTAGGCGCCAGCCTAGCCGTGCCCCCATCCATATTTGGTGCGCGGGGAAAAGGAAAGGGAGGCCGGCTACCCTAGGGCCCCCCTCCTTCCTTGGCGTGTGGGTAGGGGAGGTGGAGCGTGCCCAGCCCCCTTGTGGGATGGTGCGCCTCCCTCCTTGGCCCATGAGGCCCACCAAGTAGTTATAACCTACCGGTGGCCTCTCGGAACCCCTTGCAACACTCCGATAATAATCCAGTGTATTTCGAAACTCTTCCGGAACCCGAATACCTTCATCCTGTATACCAATCTTTACCTCCGGAGCTCCTCATTATGTATGCGGTCTTATACAGGACTCCAAACAACATACGGTCACCAACATACACAACTCATATAGTACTATATCATCAACGAACGTTAAGCATGCGGACCCTACGGGTTTGACAATGATGTAGACATGACCGTGACACTTCTTCGGTCAATAACCAATAGCGGCACCTGGATGCCCATATTGGTTCCTACATATTCTACAAAGATCTTTATTGGTCGAACCTTTATGACAAAATACGTAATTCTCTTTGTCCGTCGGTATGTTACTTGCCCGAGATTCGATCGTCGGTACCTCCATACCTACTTCAATCTCGTTACCGGCAAGTCTCTTTACTCGTTCTGTAATACATCATCTTGTAACTAACTCCTTAGTTACTTTGCTTACAAGCTTCCTATGATGTTGTATTACCGAGAGGGCCTAGAGATACCTCTCCATCATACAGAGTGACGAATCCCAATCTCAATTCACGCTAACTCAACAGACACCTCCGGAGATACCTGCAGAGCACCTTTATGATCACCCAGTTACAAAGTGATGTTTGATAGCACACAAGGTATTCTTCCGGTATCCGGGAGTTGCATGATCTCATGGTCGAAGGAATATGTATTTGACATTAAGAAAGCAATAGCAATAAACTGAACGATCATATGTTATGCTAACGGATGGGTCTTGTCCATCACATCATTCTCCTAATGATGTGTGATGTCTACTACACAACCTTCTTCTTGTAGACATTGTTGGGCCTGCAAGTGCACAGGTTTGTAGGACAGTAGAAAATTTCCCTCAAGTGGATGACCTAAGGTTTATCAATCCGTAGGAGGCGTAGGATGAAGATGGTCTCTCTCAAGCAACCCTGCAACCAAATAACAAAGAGTCTCTTGTGTCCCCAACACACCCAATACAATGGCAAATTGTATAGGTGCACTAGTTCGGCGAAGAGATGGTGATACAAGTGCAAAATAGATAGTAGATAAAGGCTTTTGTAATCTGAAATAATAAAAACAGCAAGGTAACAAATGATAAAAGTGAGCATAAACGGTATTGCAATGCTAGGAAACAAGGCCTAGGGTTCATACTTTCACTAGTGCAAGTTCTCTCAACAATAATAACATAGATAGATCAAATAACAATCCCTCAACATGCAACAAAGAGTCACTCCAAAGCCACTAGTAGCGGAGAACAAACGTAGAGATTATGGTAGGGTACGAAACCACCTCAAAGTTATTCTTTCAGATCAATCTATAAAAGAGTTCGTACTAGAATAACAACTTAAGATACAAATCAACCAAAACCCTAATGTCACCTAGATACTCCATTGTCACCTCAAGTATCCATGGGCATGATTATACGATATGCATCACACAATCTCACATTCATCCAACCAACACAAAGTACTTCAAAGAGTGCCCCAAAGTTTCTATCGGAGAGTCAAGAACGTGTGCCAACCCCTATGCATAGGTTCCCAATGTCAAGAAACCCGCAAGTTGATCACCAAAACATACATCAAGTGGCACATGATATCCCATTGTCACCACAGATAATCACGGCAAGACATACATCAAGTGTTCTTATAAAAGACTCAATCCGACAAGATAACTTCAAAGGGGAAACTCAATTTATCACAAGAGAGTAGAGGGGGAGAAACATCATAAGATCCAACTACAATATAAAAGCTCGGGAGACATCAAGATCGTGCCATAGAGGGAACATGAGAGAGAGCACGAGAGAGAGAGAGAGAGAGAGAGATCAAACACATAGCTACTGGTACATACCCTCAGCCCCGAGGGTGAACTACTCCCTCCTCGTCATGGATAGCGTCGGGATGATGAAGATGGCCACCGGTGATGGGATCCCCCTCCGGCAGGGCGCCGAAACGGGCTCCCGAGAGGTTTTTGGTGGCTACAGAGGCTTGCGGTGGAGGAACTCCAGATCTATCTTCTGTTCTGGAAGTTTTAGGGTACGAGAGTATATATGGGTGCAGGGGTACGTCCGAGGAGCTACAGGGGACCCACGAGGCAGGGGGGCACACCCGGGGGGGTGGGCGTGCCCCCCACCCTCGTGAGCACCTCCTGTATCTCCTGACGTGCACTCCAAGTCCATCGGGTGGCTTTCCTTCCAAAAATAACTTCTCCAGTTGATTTCGTTCCGTTTTGACTTCGTCTGATATTCCTTTTCCTCGAAAAACTGAAATAGGCATAAAACAGCAAATCTGGGCTGGGCCTCCGGTTAATACGTTAGTCCCAAAAATAATATAAAAGTGGATAATATAGCCCAATATTGCCCAAAATAGTAGATAAAGTAGCATGGAGCAATCAAAAATTATAGATACGTTGGAGACGTGTCACATCCCCAGTTCAGGCCTTGCTTGTTTTTGCTTTAGCCTCCATGCATCATGTTTACATTTTACTAAATTTGAAATGGGGAAGACAGAACCCCCAGAACCCTCTGAATCCAATTAGGGTTTACTAAAAATATTTTCAATGAACCTGAAGTGCCCTTCTAAAATGTTCATCATCTTTGCCTTGGTCTTAAACCTCTGACAAAAATGCTGCACAATTTTCTAGGTCATCCTAAGGTCACTGAATTAAATCATAAGTATTTGAATTTGGACATTTAAATTCTATAAAATATTTTAAATGTCCAAATACTCCTAAACTGAAATGTTCCATGTTGGATATATTCTATACATTGGGCATGCACAGTTTGGTGATTTTTGAAAGTGCCTAGATATTTTTAATAAAGCCACAAAGATTACAGAAAGTAGAAAACAGAAATAAGAGAGAGAGAATAACTTACCTGGCGCCACCAACCGGTCCAGCTGGCAGCCCACCTGTGCGGCCCAGCCCACCTGGCCCCTCCCTGTCATCTTCCTCCTTGCCAGGAGGACGAGCGTGGCCGCAGCGCGCCGGCACGCGCCTCGGCCACGTCCACCCTGCCTGCCTGCGTCCCCGACGCCTAGACACCACCAACGATGCCACGCACCCCCCTGGACCGCTCTCACTCTCTCCCGTGATGATTTTCCTCTCTGCATCTCCCCCCCCCCTCTGTTCTCTCCACCGAGAGCTGCCGTCGCCGCAGCTCACCATTACCGCGGCCATAGCCACAGCCTCACCTCCCCGACGGTCCAAAACCTCCGCCTCGACCTACTCTTCCTCCTCACCGCGCCAAGCGACGCCGGGAGCCCTGCAGTGACGCCGATGCCGTAGTCTTCAACCTTCGGCTCCAAGATCGCCGGAGATGCTCCAACGTTGTCAAACCCTTCCCCGAGCTCGCCGACCCCTCCGTTCGATCCGCTGTGAGCTTCCGCTCCGAATCCCCCTCTTCCCCGCCTCGATTTCTTGCTGTAGCTGTCGCCCCCTTGAAGACCGAACCGCGCCGCCGCCTGAGCCCCTCGCCGTCGTGGCCACAGTCACCATAGCGCCCAACCGAGCACACCCACGTCCTCACCGCACCGTGTAGAAGCCGTAGCTGCCAACCCCGCATCGCCACGGCCGTTGTAGCCTCGACCCCGAGCTCAACCGAGCTCCGGCAGCCGCCACGGCTGACGCCAGCGAAGATTCCGGCTACCCCAGCTGCCGCCGCCTATTGCTTTGGATGCGCGAGAGCCCGGGCTACACGTAGATGTCCTCCGCCGGCCATTTGGTCGCCGGAGGAGGAATCCCGATGCCCTCCGCCGTCTCGGCCTCGCCGGCGACTCAACGCCGGTGGTTTAGCCCCGGTTGACCAGGGGATTTGACCTCCCCTGGGTCTATGACATGTGGGCCCCGCCCGGCTAATTAATCTAGCTTAAGTTTAAATTTAATTAGTTTAAACTAGGTTAGTGCTAATTAAACTAGGTTAGTTTAGTTAGTCACTGACACATGGGTCCCATAGGTCAGGTTTGACCTGGACCAGCCATGTTGACTCTGCTGACGTCACCCCGACGCGCTGCTGACGCAATTAATCATTTTCTGGAATAAAAATAATCTAGGAAATTCCAGAAAATAGTTTAAACTTCTAAAAATCATAGAAATTCAACCGTAGCTCAGATTGGAATAATTTATATATGAAAAATTATCAGAAAAATCCAATCTATGCATATGTACCATTTTCATGCATGTTAGAACAACTTATAGCTGCTGATTAGCACAAATCACATAAATGGCATTTTTATATCCACATATGGAGTTTGAATTTGAATCTTGGATTCAAACCAACTTCATTTAATCTGGTTGCTAGTTGCATTAGCTCAAACCACAGCATATTGACATGTCATGATCATGCATCATATTGTGCATTGCATTGATTGTGTTTCTCCTTTGTTTGTCGGTGTTTGTCCCCTCTCAGTAGATGACGTACCGACGATGAGTTCGATGACACCGATGAGGAACTATATTATCTTCAGAAGTGCCAGGCAAGCAAAACCCCCCTTGTTCATTCCGATAAAATCCCACTCTCTCGATGTTGCTCTCTTTTACTGCATTAGGACAACAACGATTCATCTGTTACTTGCTGCGGTAGCTGAACCCCTTTATCCTCTGCATGACCTGTCATTCCACAGTAAATAGATGAAACCCACTAGCATGAGTAGGAGTTGTTTGAGCCCTGATGTGCCTACTCATTCATGCTTGTTTGTCATGCCTGCTACAGCTTAGAGTTGAGTCAGGTCTGATTCATCGGGGATGAATTGGAATGTGGTGAACATGTCCTACTGTTGAGAGCTAAGTGTGTGAACATGATTTGGTAAAGGTAGTGGTGAGAGGCCATGTAGGAGTACATGGTGGGTTGTCTCATTGCAGACGTCCTCAGGAACTGAGTTCTGTGTTTGTGATCCATGAACAGCTACTACCACACATTGGGTTCCGGTAACTCGGCCCCTCTCGGCTTTTTAATCAACTTGATCTCTGTCCAGGAGTTGCAATTAGTTTCTGGTGTTTGTAGGTAGTGTTAGTAGTCTACCAAGTGGCACCCGGTATAGGTGGGCTTGGGACAGACTAGGCACAGTGGCACGGTGTACCAAGTGGCACCCAGATGGTGGGTTTGGGAACCCTGCTCACATCGTTTGGGGCCGTGAGCGACACCCCGGCCGGATCTCCTTGCGGATGGAACCCGAATAGGCGATAAACCTGGACGAGAGACTTGTGTGGTTAGTCAGGTCGTGGCCGACACCCTCGCTGGGCTTCCGCTTGAAGGTTGTCGAGTACATGTCATGTAAACGGCGGTAAGTGGTGAGAGCGTGTGTGAAGAAGTACACCCCTGCAGGGTTAACATTATCTATTCGAATAGCCTGTCCGCGGAAAAGGACTTCTGGGTTGCTTGTACAGTTCATAGACAAGTGAAAGTGGATACTCTAAAATACGCAAGATAAGCATGAGTGCTATGGATGGCGTTCTCGTAGGGAGACGGAAGCGGATCCATAATGGTGTATTGATATGGTGAATATGTGGACTCGTGTGCGCCACCTCAAAAGAGTTACTTGCAGTCGTAGTTTAGGACAGCCACCGAGTCAAAGCTAGCTTGCTGCAGTTATTCCCCACCATCCCCTTGTTGATAATGATGCATATGTAGTTAGATCTGATGTAAGTCTTGCTGGGTACATTTGTACTCACGTTGCTTAATTTCTGTTTTTGTAGAGAGACTTCAGTCTCGCTAGTAGTACCGCGTGGACTTCGACGTTTAGCTTGTTACCTCAGCTACGATCTGGTGCCCTCGGCAGGATCTGGTAGATAGTCAGGCTTCTCAGCCTTTTTCATTTGTAGATGTCTGTACTCAGACATGTTAAGCTTCCGCTTGTGCTTTGACTTGTATGCTCTGATTGTTGGGTCATGAGACCCATGTTTGTAATATCTCGCTCCTCGGAGCCTATTGAATAAAATACTTGAGTCGTAGAGCCATGTTGTGATGCCATGTTGTATTTGCACATATCGAGCATATTGTGTGTATGTTATTGAAATGCTTGGTATGTGTGGGATCTGACTATCTAGTTGTTTATCCTTAGTAGCCTCTCTCACCGGGAAATGTCTCCTAGTGTTTCCACTGAGCCATGGTAGCTTGCTACTGCTCCGGAACACTTAGGCTGGCCGGCATGTGTCCTTCTTCGTTCCTGTGTCTGTCCCCTCGGGGAAATGTCACGCGATGAATTCCGGATGTCAGGACCCCGACTCAATGCCACATCGATCTAGCATGTAACGCCTCATATCACTTTGCAGCCTCACGCACGGTATTCCCACGGGTGTCGCCTTACCTTTGCCCGGGACCGTTTGCGCATTTTGGCACACGTATATGATGGTGTCGCTAGCATCCATATGATAAAGAGCCCGGGCTGACATGGCTAGTTGTAAACCCAAAGTGGCACTAACTTACAGGGACAGGCATCCATGACCCAGCATCGAACGTGTCGGTCATCAACGAGTGAATCCAGGCTGTAGCACTGGGCTAACAGGACTCCGGTGAACCGGGCTGTAGCGGGCTAGCAGGACTCCGGTATTCATCGCGTGACATTTCCCCGAAGGGACAGACACAGGATCGAAGAAGGACACATGCCGGCCTGCCTAAGTGTTCCGGAGCAGTAGCAAGCTACCAGGGCTCAGTGGAAGCACTAGGAGACATTTCCCGGTAAGAGAGGCTACTGAGAATAAACAACTAGATAGTCAGATCCCACACATAGCAATACACATTACACGTACGCATAACATGCAAGTATGTGCTGTACAACATGGCATCACAACATAACTCAACAATCATATAGATAAAGGCTCAGAAGAGCCATCACAGCATTATTACAAGCAGGGGTCACATGACCCAACAGTCAGAGCAATCAAGCAACAAGCGGAAGCATTACATGTCTGAGTACAGACATCTACAAATGAAAAAGGCTGAAGAGCCTGACTATCTACACCATCCGATCAAGATCGTAGCTGAGGTACTAGCTACTAGTCGAAGTCCACGAGAACACTAGTAAGACCGAAGTCTCAGCTGCAAAAACATAAATAAAGCAACATGAGTACAAAGGTACTCAGCAAGACTTACATCAGGTCCTATCGTACATGCATTTGTATCAAGAGGGTAATGTGGGGTTTAGTTGCAGCAAGCCAGCTTTGACTCTGTGGCTATCCTATTCTACGACTACCAGAAACTCTGGAGGTGAAACAAACGTACACGAGTCCACTAATCACCACACAATACACTACTATGGATTCATCCCCGTCTCCCTACGAGAAGGCCATCCATAGCACTCACACCTGTCTTGAGCATTTTATAGTATCCACTTCAAGTTGTCTATGTACCATGTAAGCATCCAAGAAGTCCATAACCACGGACCCGGCTATTCGAATAGATCATGTTAACCCTGCAGGGGTGTACCTCTTCACACACGCTCTCGCCACTTACCGCCATGTACACGTCATGTATCTCGGCAACCTTCAAGCGGAAGCCTGGCGAGGGTGTCGGCCACGACCTGACTAACCACACAAGACTCTAGTCCAGGTTTATCGCCTATTCGGGTTCCATCCGCAAGGAGATCCGGCCGGGGTGTCGCTTACGGCCCCAAACGATGTGTACAAGGTTCCCGAGCCCACCAACCGGGTGCCACTCGGTACACCGGGCCACGTGTGCCTAGTCTGTCCCAAGCCCACCCTGCCGGGTGCCACTTGGTAGAAAAATAGCACTACCTACAAACACCAGAAACTAGTTGCGACTCCTGGACAGAGATCAAGTTGGTTAATAAGTCGAGAGGGCTTGGAGCGCCCGGAGCCCAATGTGTGGTAATATCGAGTCATTGGACAACATACATAGAACTCGGTGCTTAAGGACGGTTCCAGCGAGACAACCCACCATGTACTCCTACATGGCCTCTCACCGCTACCTTTACCAAATCGTGTTCACACACTTCACTCTCAGCATCAGAACATATCGTGACACTCCAATTCATTCCCAATGAACCAGACCTGACACAACTCTAAGCAATAGCAGGCATAGCATGGTAGGAACACATCAGTGGCTTCAATCAACTCCTACACATGCTAGTGGGTTTCAACTATTTACTGTGGCAATGACAGGTCATGCAGAGGAATGGGTTCAACTACCGTAGCACAAAGTAGCAGATGAACCGTTGTTGTCCTAATGCAATAACTGAGAGCAGGAGCGAGAGAGTAGGGTTTTATCGAAATGAACAAGGGGGTTTGCTTGCCTGGTAAATCAACAAGGGAGGCACTGCTTCACAGACAGGTACTCTGGAACGTCTCCGGAGCAGGACCTATCGAGAAGGAACGGTGCCGGCAATCAATACACAATCATATGCAACAATATGATGCATGAACATGGTATGTAGATGTGATGCTGTTTGAGCTAATGCAACTAGTAAACATTTGGTTTGAAGTCCATTTGAACCAAAGGTTCAAATGCATTTCTAAATTAAGTCTCTTATATATGCCCTAATGTGTTTTCCCATATTCAGCATGTATAAGTTGGTTCGTCATGCATGAAACTAGTACAGATGGAAAGATTGCATTTTTCTGATAATTTTTCATATATAAATTATTTCAATCTGAGCTACGGTTGAATTTCTATGAATTTTTGAAGTTTAAATCATTTTCTGGATTTCCTGAATTATTTTAATTCTAGAAAATAAATAATTGTGTCAGCATGACGTCAGCACGACGTCAGCGGTCAACTGGGTTGGTCCGGGTCAAACCTGACGTGTGAGGCCCACACGTCAGTGACAGGGGGTTTTAAACAGGGGTTAATTAACTTAATTAAAAGGTTAGGGGGCACCGGGGCCCACTGTCAGTGTCAGGGAGGGGTTAGTTAACGGTGATTAGCACTAAGCTAATCACCTGACTGGCCGGCCCCACATGGCAGGGCTCAGGCGACGGGGCTCGCCGCCGGCGACCTCTGGACACGGCGGAGTCCGCGCCATAGGCCACGGGGACGGCGTCTGAGAGCACCGGGGCGTAGCCCGGGCTCTCGCGCATCTGGTAGGGCAGAAGGAAGTAGTGGGGGAGGCCGGAGCTCGCCGGAGCGAAGCTCGGGGCGGCGGCCGGAGTTCGGGCGCGAGCGGGATCGGGCTGCGGGGCACGGGGAGGCCACCTGAGGGGCTCGGCGGCACCCTCGTGGCACCAGGAGCGTGAAGGGATGCTTGGTTTGGGCGGAGGCGGGCCGAGACGGCGACGGCGACATGGACGGCGGCGAGAGGCTTCGGCCATGGTGGGGAGCGGTGCTACGGCACGGGAATGGGAGGGAGAAGAGAGGGGAACGGTGGAGGAGCTCACCGCGGATCCAGCGAGCGCGAGGACGAGGTCGGGGATGCCCGGAAGCTCCCGAATCGACGGCGAGTACCCACGGCGGCCGGAGGCGAGGATGGCGACGGCGATGGCTCCACGGGATGCTCCGTCTTGCTTGGCTCGACGAGGAGGTAGAGGGGGTCGCGGCGGAGCTCGGGGGCTCTACGGAGGGGCGAGGGGACGGCGGGGAGCGCGTCGGTGGCGAGCTGCGGCGGCGGCAGTGCTTCGGGTGAGAGGGACAGAGAGCAGGGGGAGAGGAGGAGGGCGAGGGAGAGGGAGTGAGAGCGGTGCGGGGCAGCGCGTGGCGACGTTCCGGACGTCCAGGCGTCCAGGGGGAGGACAGGCAGGCAGGTGCCGTGGCGGCACGGCGGTGCGCACGCGCCGGCCACACGCCTCTGGCCTCCTGGCGGGAGGTGGAGGACGACTGGCGCTAGCCAGTCGGCTGGGCCGGCCAGCTGGGCCGCACAGTGCCAGGCCTCAGGTGAGCGCAGGTAGGCATTTTTTTTAAAATTTTGTTTTCTAATTTTTTCTGACATTTGTTTTGATTTAATAAATATGTTAAATCATTTAATTTTCTTATGCCAATTTTTGCAGGAACTAGATATATTATTCCAGAGCTCTTTTATAATTGGCATAATTTTTGGACCATATTTCATATATATAGAAATATATTTCCAATACAAATATTTATCGAATTAATCCAAATGGCCAAAATAAATATCCATGAGCTCCTAAAAATGTTGTTTTGATTTTTATCTCTGTCCAATATTTTCAGAGGCAACATGAGCATTTTCTTGGACCCTTTTGGAGAAATTTTTATTTGGGTCATTTTAAAAAAAGATTCTGAGGGTTCCACCAATCCTCATTTCAAATTTAAATGAAATTTAAATATGATGCACAACTGACTAGCTAGTCTAGGTCATACCAGACTAGGGATGTGACAACTCGCCCCCACTTGACAGAATCTCGTCTCGAGATTCAGGGGACGACGGAAAGAAAGTGGGGTACTCCAGTCGAAGACGATCTTCTCGCTCCCAAGTAGCTTCTCTCTCGGAATGATGAGACCACTGAACTTTGAGAAACTTGATGTTCTGACGTCGAGTGACAC
>NC_057804.1:196379846-196380760 GCF_018294505.1 Triticum aestivum
TAGTCAGATCCCACACATAGCAATACACATTACACGTACGCATAACATGCAAGTATGTGCTGTACAACATGGCATCACAACATAACTCAACAATCATATAGATAAAGGCTCAGAAGAGCCATCACAGCATTATTACAAGCAGGGGTCACATGACCCAACAGTCAGAGCAATCAAGCAACAAGCGGAAGCATTACATGTCTGAGTACAGACATCTACAAATGAAAAAGGCTGAAGAGCCTGACTATCTACACCATCCGATCAAGATCGTAGCTGAGGTACTAGCTACTAGTCGAAGTCCACGAGAACACTAGTAAGACCGAAGTCTCAGCTGCAAAAACATAAATAAAGCAACATGAGTACAAAGGTACTCAGCAAGACTTACATCAGGTCCTATCGTACATGCATTTGTATCAAGAGGGTAATGTGGGGTTTAGTTGCAGCAAGCCAGCTTTGACTCTGTGGCTATCCTATTCTACGACTACCAGAAACTCTGGAGGTGAAACAAACGTACACGAGTCCACTAATCACCACACAATACACTACTATGGATTCATCCCCGTCTCCCTACGAGAAGGCCATCCATAGCACTCACACCTGTCTTGAGCATTTTATAGTATCCACTTCAAGTTGTCTATGTACCATGTAAGCATCCAAGAAGTCCATAACCACGGACCCGGCTATTCGAATAGATCATGTTAACCCTGCAGGGGTGTACCTCTTCACACACGCTCTCGCCACTTACCGCCATGTACACGTCATGTATCTCGGCAACCTTCAAGCGGAAGCCTGGCGAGGGTGTCGGCCACGACCTGACTAACCACACAAGACTCTAGTCCAGGTTTATCGCCTATTCGGGTTCCATCCGCAAGGAGATCCGGCCGGGGTGTCGCTTACGGCCCCAAACGATGTGTACA
>NC_057804.1:196381957-196403412 GCF_018294505.1 Triticum aestivum
TTCTTTATCGTGACCAAATTAACGGGACGATAATCTACAACCATCCGGTCCGTACCGTCTTTCTTCTTGACGAAGAGGACGGGGCAAGCCCAAGGAGAAGAACTAGGACGGATGAAACCCTTTTGCAAGGACTCATCGAGTTGTTTCTTAAGCTCGGCTAGTTCTAGGGGTGCCATCTTGTAAGGTCTCCGGGAGATTGGAGCTGTTCCTGGGATAAGATCTATGACGAACTCTACATCTCTGTCAGGTGGAACACCTGGCAGTTCCTCTGGAAAGACATCCGGAAAGTCACGGACTACCGGAATATCTTCAAGGTCTGGAAGAGGGCTGGCATTAAGAGAATAGAGCTGACGCTTTGCAACTCTAGTGGAGACGGTGACTAACTTGCCAGATGGGTGTGTAAGCTGAACAGATCTTGTGTCGCAATCAATCTTGGCATGATGAGCTGTCATCCAGTCCATACCCAAGATGATGTTAATATCTAAGGACTTGAGGGCTACAAGTGATGCAAGGAATACAAGTCTATCAACAAGGATTTCGTTACCATGGCTGATTCTGGTGGTCTGCCATCTAGACCCTGGGGTTTGGATTTCAAGCGGAGTTGGCATATCACAAAATGACATGTCGTGCAAACGAGCATAGCCTTCAGAAATGAAGGAGTGAGATGCTCCAGTATTGAATAGAACTGATGCTAGGTGACAATTGACAAGGAGGGTACCAAGAACGACATCTGGATCATCATGAGCGTCTTTAGCTGACACGTGATGCACACGTCCATGTTCAGTAGGAACTGACTTGACACTGATCATCTTGCATGATGGCTTAATACAGCCAACAGTCTTCTCGGGCTGGGGTGGAGCATAACTAGTCTGGGAGCAGTCACGTGCATAGTGTCCTGGCTTCCCGCATGTGAAGCAAGTCCCTGAGGTTGGACGTGGACCCGCACTAACAAGCGGTCTACCAGTAGGCCTGGGTGGAACATATGACTGAGCTGGGGGAGGCACCACATGAGATGACCTCGGTGTATAACCGGAAGGAAGAGCGGAGTTTGGAACCCAAATCCGGCGCTTCTGGGAACTAGAGCCAGAGGAGGATCCCAAATCACGGTTGTGCTTACGAGACTCCTCGTAAGTGAGTTGAGTTGTCTCTGCATTAATGGCCTTGTTCACAAGGGCTTGGAATGTATCACAATGATGCAGGTGGAGATCACGACGCAACTTGGGGTTGAGACCCTTCCGGAACCTAGCCTGCTTCTTGGCGTCCGTGGACACTTCTTCTGTGGCATAACGAGCAAGGTTCTCGAACTCTCTGCTGTAGGCATCAACAGCCATCTTATTATGAGTGAGACTACAGAACTCCTCTCTCTTGCGATCAAGGAGGGCTTGGGGAATGTGATGCTCGCGAAAAGCCTCAGTCAAATCCTTCCAGGTAGGAATCTGGCCAGCTGGAAGCATAGTCTCATAGTTTTGCCACCAAAGACTAGCAGGACCTTCCAGGTGATATGTGGCATAAGTGACTTTGTCATCTTCAGCTACGTTCGCGGAACGCAGCTTATGGGTGATGCTATGGAGCCAGTCATCTGCCTCGAGTGGCTCGATGGAATGATGAAAGGTAGGTGGGTGCAAGCGAATGAAATCATGAATGGTAGCAGACCCTTTGAACTGATGTGCGGTGTTCTCCTCGATACGTGCCAACAAACGATTAGACTCACGCTTGTTCCTCTCCATCTCTAGCATGAACTCTGTCAACGAAGGTGGGTCGGGAGGATCCTCATCCCTACCATCTCCGTGGTTCTGGCTACGAGCAACGGAACTTCGCCTAGCTGATGACATCCTGAGAAAACGAACCAAGGACGGAGTCAACATTAACTATAGGCTATGGAATGTAGGACAAGGAATTAGTATCTCTCGAACTCCTAGGAAAATTTCGACAGCATAACGGCAGTAAAATGCTCAGAATGAGACATCCTACTAGAATGGGGTAATAACATACTCATCAACATTACTCAAGGTTCTGAGATCATGCTAAACAGACTACACCGGAAATACTTAAAACTGGGGTATGACTCTGATCAACCAATCCTATGGGACTACGGAGTAGTATCACGTGATCCTGATAGACGGAAGAGAAAGCCTAGTTCCTTAATCCCGTCAGAAAGATAGGACGACTCAGATCAGAAGGTCATGAGGTATAAGGAGTAAAAAGAGCCTTACGTTCCTTCCCACAATCAATTCCCTTACATAACTAAAGATTTTCTAGACTCAACTTTGACCAGTTTGGCTTGGTAATCCTACAGGCAGTCAGGCTCTGATACCAAAGCTGTCAGGACCCCGACTCAATGCCACATCGATCTAGCATGTAACGCCTCATATCACTTTGCAGCCTCACGCACGGTATTCCCACGGGTGTCGCCTTACCTATGCCCAGGACCGTTTGCGCATTTTGGCACACGTATATGATGGTGTCGCTAGCATCCATATGATAAAGAGCCCGAGCTGACATGGCTAGTTGTAAACCCAAAGTGGCACTAACTTACAGGGACAGGCATCCATGACCCAGCATCGAACGTGTCGGTCATCAACGAGTGAATCCAGGCTGTAGCACTGGGCTAACAGGACTCCGGTGAACCGGGCTGTAGCGGGCTAGCAGGACTCCGGTATTCATCGCGTGACATTTCCCCGAAGGGACAGACACAGGATCGAAGAAGGACACATGCCGGCCTGCCTAAGTGTTCCGGAGCAGTAGCAAGCTACCAGGGCTCAGTGGAAGCACTAGGAGACATTTCCCGGTAAGAGAGGCTACTGAGAATAAACAACTAGATAGTCAGATCCCACACATAGCAATACACATTACACGTACGCATAACATGCAAGTATGTGCTGTACAACATGGCATCACAACATAACTCAACAATCATATAGATAAAGGCTCAGAAGAGCCATCACAGCATTATTACAAGCAGGGGTCACATGACCCAACAGTCAGAGCAATCAAGCAACAAGCGGAAGCATTACATGTCTGAGTACAGACATCTACAAATGAAAAAGGCTGAAGAGCCTGACTATCTACACCATCCGATCAAGATCGTAGCTGAGGTACTAGCTACTAGTCGAAGTCCACGAGAACACTAGTAAGACCGAAGTCTCAGCTGCAAAAACATAAATAAAGCAACATGAGTACAAAGGTACTCAGCAAGACTTACATCAGGTCCTATCGTACATGCATTTGTATCAAGAGGGTAATGTGGGGTTTAGTTGCAGCAAGCCAGCTTTGACTCTGTGGCTATCCTATTCTACGACTACCAGAAACTCTGGAGGTGAAACAAACGTACACGAGTCCACTAATCACCACACAATACACTACTATGGATTCATCCCCGTCTCCCTACGAGAAGGCCATCCATAGCACTCACACCTGTCTTGAGCATTTTATAGTATCCACTTCAAGTTGTCTATGTACCATGTAAGCATCCAAGAAGTCCATAACCACGGACCCGGCTATTCGAATAGATCATGTTAACCCTGCAGGGGTGTACCTCTTCACACACGCTCTCGCCACTTACCGCCATGTACACGTCATGTATCTCGGCAACCTTCAAGCGGAAGCCTGGCGAGGGTGTCGGCCACGACCTGACTAACCACACAAGACTCTAGTCCAGGTTTATCGCCTATTCGGGTTCCATCCGCAAGGAGATCCGGCCGGGGTGTCGCTTACGGCCCCAAACGATGTGTACAGGGTTCCCGGGCCCACCAACCGGGTGCCATTCGGTACACCGGGCCACGTGTGCCTAGTCTGTCCCAAGCCCACCCTGTCGGGTGCCACTTGGTAGAAAAATAGCACTACCTACAAACACCAGAAACTAGTTGCGACTCCTGGACAGAGATCAAGTTGGTTAATAAGTCGAGAGGGCTTGGAGCGCCCGGAGCCCAATGTGTGGTAGTATCGAGTCATTGGACAACATACATAGAACTCGGTGCTTAAGGACGGTTCCAGCGAGACAACCCACCATGTACTCCTACATGGCCTCTCACCGCTACCTTTACCAAATCGTGTTCACACACTTCACTCTCAGCATCAGAACATATCGTGACACTCCAATTCATTCCCAATGAACCAGACCTGACACAACTCTAAGCAATAGCAGGCATAGCATGGTAGGAACACATCAGTGGCTTCAATCAACTCCTACACATGCTAGTGGGTTTCAACTATTTACTGTGGCAATGACAGGTCATGCAGAGGAATGGGTTCAACTACCGTAGCACAAAGTAGCAGATGAACCGTTGTTGTCCTAATGCAATAACTGAGAGCAGGAGCGAGAGAGTAGGGTTTTATCGAAATGAACAAGGGGGTTTGCTTGCCTGGTAAATCAACAAGGGAGGCACTGCTTCACAGACAGGTACTCTGGAACGTCTCCGGAGCAGGACCTATCGAGAAGGAACGGTGCCGGCAATCAATACACAATCATATGCAACAATATGATGCATGAACATGGTATGTAGATGTGATGCTGTTTGAGCTAATGCAACTAGTAAACATTTGGTTTGAAGTCCATTTGAACCAAAGGTTCAAATGCATTTCTAAATTAACTCTCTTATATATGCCCTAATGTGTTTTCCCATATTCAGCATGTATAAGTTGGTTTTTCATGCATGAAACTAGTACAGATGGAAAGATTGCATTTTTCTGATAATTTTTCATATATAAATTATTTCAATCTGAGCTACGGTTGAATTTCTATGAATTTTTGAAGTTTAAATCATTTTCTGGATTTCCTGAATTATTTTAATTCCAGAAAATAAATAATTGTGTCAGCATGACGTCAGCACGACGTCAGCGGTCAACTGGGTTGGTCCGGGTCAAACCTGACGTGTGAGGCCCACACGTCAGTGACAGGGGGTTTTAAACAGGGGTTAATTAACTTAATTAAAAGGTTAGGGGGCACCGGGGCCCACTGTCAGTGTCAGGGGGGGTTAGTTAACGGTGATTAGCACTAAGCTAATCACCTGACTGGCCGGCCCCACATGGCAGGGCTCAGGCGACGGGGCTCGCCGCCGGCGACCTCTGGACACGGCGGAGTCCGCGCCACAGGCCACGGGGACGGCGTCTGAGAGCACCGGGGCGTAGCCCGGGCTCTCGCGCATCTGGTAGGGCAGGTGGAAGTAGTGGGGGAGGCCGGAGCTCGCCGGAGCGAAGCTCGGGGCGGCGGCCGGAGTTCGGGCGCGAGCGGGATCGGGCTGCGGGGCACGGGGAGGCCACCTGAGGGGCTCGGCGGCACCCTCGTGGCACCAGGAGCGTGAAGGGATGCTTGGTTTGGGCGGAGGCGGGCCGAGACGGCGACGGCGACATGGACGGCGGTGAGAGGCTTCGGCCGTGGTGGGGAGCGGTTCTACGGCACGGGAATGGGAGGGAGAAGAGAGGGGAACGGTGGAGGAGCTCACCGCGGATCCAGCGAGCGCGAGGACGAGGTCGGGGATGCCCGGAAGCTCCCGAATCGACGGCGAGTACCCACGGCGGCCGGAGGCGAGGATGGCGACGGCGATGGCTCCACGGGATGCTCCGTCTTGCTTGGCTCGACGAGGAGGTAGAGGGGGTCGCGGCGGAGCTCGGGGGCTCTACGGAGGGGCGAGGGGACGGCGGGGAGCGCGTCGGTGGCGAGCTGCGGCGGCGGCAGTGCTTCGGGTGAGAGGGAGAGAGAGCAGGGGGAGAGGAGGAGGGCGAGGGAGAGGGAGTGAGAGCGGTGCGGGGCAGCGCGTGGCGACGTTCCGGACGTCCAGGCGTCCAGGGGGAGGACAGGCAGGCAGGTGCCGTGGCGGCACGGCGGTGCGCACGCGCCGGCCACACGCCTCTGGCCTCCTGGCGGGAGGTGGAGGACGACTGGCGCTAGCCAGTCGGCTGGGCCGGCCAGCTGGGCCGCACAGTGCCAGGCCTCAGGTGAGCGCAGGTAGGCATTTTTTTTTAAATTTTGTTTTCTAATTTTTTCTGACATTTGTTTTGATTTAATAAATATATTAAATCATTTAATTTTCTTATGCCAATTTTTGCAGGAACTAGATATATTATTCCAGAGCTCTTTTATAATTGGCATAATTTTTGGACCATATTTCATATATATAGAAATATATTTCCAATACAAATATTTATCGAATTAATCCAAATGGCCAAAATAAATATCCATGAGCTCCTAAAAATGTTGTTTTGATTTTTATCTCTGTCCAATATTTTCAGAGGCAACATGAGCATTTTCTTGGACCCTTTTGGAGAAATTTTTATTTGGGTCATTTTAAAAAAAGATTCTGAGGGTTCCACCAATCCTCATTTCAAATTTAAATGAAATTTAAATATGATGCACAACTGACTAGCTAGTCTAGGTCATACCAGACTAGGGATGTGACAACTCGCCCCCACTTGACAGAATCTCGTCTCGAGATTCAGGGGACGACGGAAAGAAAGTGGGGTACTCCAGTCGAAGACGATCTTCTCGCTCCCAAGTAGCTTCTCTCTCGGAATGATGAGACCACTGAACTTTGAGAAACTTGATGTTCTGACGTCGAGTGACACGCTCTGCTTGATCAAGAATGCGAACCGGGTACTCTCGGTATGTGAGGTTATCTTGGAGATCAAGCGTTTCGTGGTCCACTCCGCGGATGGGATCCGAGAAGCAACGCCTGAGTTGAGAGACGTGGAAGACATCATGAACTCGAGAAAGATGTGGGGGTAGTTCCAATTGGTAGGCAACCTCTCCTCGTTTAGCGAGAATGTGAAAGGGACCAATGTAACGAGGAGCCAACTTGCCCTTGATACCGAAACGATGGGTACCCTTCAAAGGAGTAACCCGAAGGTAAGCTTGGTCGCCAATTTCATAAGTCATATCCTTATGATGACGATCGTACTGGCTTTTCTGACGAGACTGGGCTGTTTTCAAATTCTCACGAATGATGCGAACTTGCTCTTCTGCCTCCTGGATCATGTCCGGTCCAAAGAATTGTCTTTCACCGGTTTCTGACCAGTTCAACGGTGTTCGACATCTTTGTCCATAGAGAACCTCAAAAGGAGCTTTCTTGAGGCTGGATTGATAGCTATTGTTATAAGCGAACTCGGCGAAAGGAAGACATTTCTCCCAATCCATGCCGAATGAGATAATGCAAGCTCTGAGCATGTCTTCGAGAATTTGATTGACCCGTTCCACCTGACCACTCGACTGAGGGTGGAAAGCGGTACTGAAAGAAAGATGGGTTCCCATGGCAGTTTGGAAACTCTCCCAGAAATGAGAAGTGAAAAGACTGCCACGGTCTGAATTGATCTCTAGTGGAACACCATGAAGTGACACTATTCGAGAAATATATAAGTCAGCAAGCTGACTAGCAGTGATACTCTCTCGAACAGGAAGGAAGTGAGCCACTTTGGAGAGACGATCAACGACTACGAAGATAGCGTTATTCCCTCTCTTGGTCCTTGGAAAGCCGGTGATGAAGTCCATACCAACTTTATCCCATTTCCATTCAGGAATAGCTAAAGGCTGAAGGGTGCCAGCAGGTCTTTGATGCTCTGCCTTAACGCGACGACAAACGTCACATTTAGCAATGAACTCAGCGATTTCTCTCTTCATCCTAGTCCACCAGAACCTCTGGCGTAGGTCCTGATACATCTTAGTACTACCGGGATGAATCGTGAGAGGGGATTCATGCGCCTCCTTAAGAATCAATTGTCGCAGATGTTGATTCTTGGGAACCACCAAGCGATTCTCAAAGAAAACAACACCACGATCATCCATAAGAAACATCCACCAACTCCCTTCTTAATGTTTCTCTTGATCCGGGAAATTCCTGTGTCTTGCTTTTGAGCAGCGATAATCCGATCCTCAAGATCAGGTTTTGCCACCAAGGTAGAAAGAAATCCGCGAGGAGCTATGTGAAGATTAAGCTTACAGAATTCCTCATGGAGAAGTGGTTGGCCTTGCTGCAACATGAGATTGTTGCAATAGGATTTACGGCTTAGAGCATCAGCCATGACATTGGCTTTGCCTGGGGTGTAGGTAATTCCTAGATCATAATCTGTGATCAACTCCAACCAACGTCTTTGCCTAAGGTTCAGATCTGGTTGGGTGAAGATATACTTGAGACTCTGATGATCAGTGTAGATCTCGCAATGTTTACCAAGGAGGTAATGTCGCCAGGTCTTGAGTGCATAGACTACGGCTGCAAGCTCTAGATCATGTGTAGGATAATTCTCCTCATGTGGATGCAACTGTCGGGATGCATAGGCAATCACATGACGATCCTGCATAAGAATGCAACCTAGTCCCTGTCGTGAGGCGTCGCAGTAGATAATAAAGTCTTTAGTGAAATCCGGTGGCACAAGTATGGGAGCAGAAGTCAGGCGTCTTTTCAGTTCCTGAAAACTGTACTCACACTGTGGGGACCACTCGAACTTTTTATCTTTCTTGAGAAGTTCCGTGAGGGGTTTGGCTACTTTGGAGAAGTTTTCAACAAAGCGGCGACAATAGCTGGCTAGACCAAGGAAACTCCTAACTTGTTTAACAGTCTCAGGTGGAGTCCAATCGAGAACGGCTTGAACTCTCTCGGGATTGACAGCAATGCCCTTACCAGAGATTACGTGGCCTAGGTAGGTCACTTCTGGCAACCAAAATTCACACTTGGAGAACTTGGCATAAAGGCGGTGTTCTCTGAGTTTTTCTAAAACAAGTCTAAGATGTTCGGCATGCTCTTCCTCGTTCTTCGAGTAAATAAGAATATCATCGAGGTAAACCACGACGAACTTATCTAAGTACTCCATGAAGATCGAGTTCATCAAGCGGGAGAATGTGGCTGGGGCGTTGGTTAGGCCAAAGGACATGACGGTGTACTCGTACTGGCCATAACGAGTGACAAAAGCTGTCTTGGGAATGTCCCCGTTTCTGATCTTGATTTGATGGTAGCCTAATCTTAAATCCATCTTGGAGAAGACTGAGGATCCAGCGAGCTGATCATACAGGTCGTTGATCCTGGGAAGCGGATACTTGTTCTTTATCGTGACCAAATTAACGGGACGATAATCTACAACCATCCGGTCCGTACCGTCTTTCTTCTTGACGAAGAGGACGGGGCAAGCCCAAGGAGAAGAACTAGGACGGATGAAACCCTTTTTCAAGGACTCATCGAGTTGTTTCTTAAGCTCGGCTAGTTCTAGGGGTGCCATCTTGTAAGGTCTCCGGGAGATTGGAGCTGTTCCTGGGATAAGATCTATGACAAACTCTACATCTCTGTCAGGTGGAACACCTGGCAGTTCCTCTGGAAAGACATCCGGAAAGTCACGGACTACCGGAATATCTTCAAGGTCTGGAAGAGGGCTGGCATTAAGAGAATAGAGCTGACGCTTTGCAACTCTAGTGGAGACGGTGACTAACTTGCCAGATGGGTGTGTAAGCTGAACAGATCTTGTGTCGCAATCAATCTTGGCATGATGAGCTGTCATCCAGTCCATACCCAAGATGATGTTAATATCTGAGGACTTGAGGGCTACAAGTGATGCAAGGAATACAAGTCTATCAACAAGGATTTCGTTACCATGGCTGATTCTGGTGGTCTGCCATCTAGACCCTGGGGTTTGGATTTCAAGCGGAGTTGGCATATCACAAAATGACATGTCGTGCAAACGAGCATAGCCTTCAGAAATGAAGGAGTGAGATGCTCCAGTATTGAATAGAACTGATGCTGGGTGACAATTGACAAGGAGGGTACCAAGAACGACATCTGGATCATCATGAGCGTCTTTAGCTGACACGTGATGCACACGTCCACGTTCAGTAGGAACTGACTTGACACTGATCATCTTGCATGATGGCTTAATACAGCCAACAGTCTTCTCGGGCTGGGGTGGAGCATAACTAGTCTGGGAGCAGTCACGTGCATAGTGTCCTGGCTTCCCGCATGTGAAGCAAGTCCCTGAGGTTGGACGTGGACCCGCACTAACAAGCGGTCTACCAGTAGGCCTGGGTGGAACATATGACTGAGCTGGGGGAGGCACCACATGAGATGACCTTGGTGTATAACCGGAAGGAAGAGCGGAGTTTGGAACCCAAATCCGGCGCTTCTGGGAACTAGAGCCAGAGGAGGATCCCAAATCACGGTTGTGCTTACGAGACTCCTCGTAAGTGAGTTGAGTTGTCTCTGCATTAATGGCCTTGTTCACAAGGGCTTGGAATGTATCACAATGATGCAGGTGGAGATCACGACGCAACTTGGGGTTGAGACCCTTCCGGAACCTAGCCTGCTTCTTGGCGTCCGTGGACACTTCTTCTGTGGCATAACGAGCAAGGTTCTCGAACTCTCTGCTGTAGGCATCAACAGCCATCTTATTATGAGTGAGACTACAGAACTCCTCTCTCTTGCGATCAAGGAGGGCTTGGGGAATGTGATGCTCGCGAAAAGCCTCAGTGAAATCCTTCCAGGTAGGAATCTGGCCAGCTCGAAGCATAGTCTCATAGTTTTGCCACCAAAGACTAGCAGGACCTTCCAGGTGATATGTGGCATAAGTGACTTTGTCATCTTCAGCTACGTTCGTGGAACGCAGCTTATGGGTGATGCTACGGAGCCAGTCATCTGCCTCGAGTGGCTCGATGGAATGATGAAAGGTAGGTGGGTGCAAGCGAATGAAATCATGAATGGTAGCAGACCCTTTGAACTGATGTGCGGTGTTCTCCTCGATACGTGCCAACAAACGATTAGACTCACGCTTGTTCCTCTCCATCTCTAGCATGAACTCTGTCAACGAAGGCGGGTCGGGAGGATCCTCATCCCTACCATCTCCGTGGTTCTGGCTACGAGCAACGGAACTTCGCCTAGCTGATGACATCCTGAGAAAACGAACCAAGGACGGAGTCAACATTAACTATAGGCTATGGAATGTAGGACAAGGAATTAGTATCTCTCGAACTCCTAGGAAAATTTCGACAGCATAACGGCAGTAAAATGCTCAGAATGAGACATCCTACTAGAATGGGGTAATAACATACTCATCAACATTACTCAAGGTTCTGAGATCATGCTAAACAGACTACACCGGAAATACTTAAAACTGGGGTATGACTCTGATCAACCAATCCTATGGGACTACGGAGTAGTATCACGTGATCCTGATAGACGGAAGAGAAAGCCTAGTTCCTTAATCCCGTCAGAAAGATAGGACGACTCAGATCAGAAGGTCATTAGGTATAAGGAGTAAAAAGAGCCTTACGTTCCTTCCCACAATCAATTCCCTTACATAACTAAAGATTTTCTAGACTCAACTTTGACCAGTTTGGCTTGGTAATCCTACAGGCAGTCAGGCTCTGATACCAAAGTTGTCAGGACCCCGACTCAATGCCACATCGATCTAGCATGTAACGCCTCATATCACTTTGCAGCCTCACGCACGGTATTCCCACGGGTGTCGCCTTACCTATGCCCAGGACCGTTTGCGCATTTTGGCACACGTATATGATGGTGTCGCTAGCATCCATATGATAAAGAGCCCGGGCTGACATGGCTAGTTGTAAACCCAAAGTGGCACTAACTTACAGGGACAGGCATCCATGACCCAGCATCGAACGTGTCGATCATCAACGAGTGAATCCAGGCTGTAGCACTGGACTAATAGGACTCCGGTGAACCGGGCTGTAGCGGGCTAGCAGGACTCCGGTATTCATCGCGTGACATTTCCCCGAAGGGACAGACACAGGATCGAAGAAGGACACATGCCGGCCTGCCTAAGTGTTCCGGAGCAGTAGCAAGCTACCAGGGCTCAGTGGAAGCACTAGGAGACATTTCCCGGTAAGAGAGGCTACTGAGAATAAACAACTAGATAGTCAGATCCCACACATAGCAATACACATTACACGTACGCATAACATGCAAGTATGTGCTGTACAACATGGCATCACAACATAACTCAACAATCATATAGATAAAGGCTCAGAAGAGCCATCACAGCATTATTACAAGCAGGGGTCACATGACCCAACAGTCAGAGCAATCAAGCAACAAGCGGAAGCATTACATGTCTGAGTACAGACATCTACAAATGAAGAAGGCTGAAGAGCCTGACTATCTACACCATCCGATCAAGATCGTAGCTGAGGTACTAGCTACTAGTCGAAGTCCACGAGAACACTAGTAAGACCGAAGTCTCAGCTACAAAAACATAAATAAAGCAACATGAGTACAAAGGTACTCAGCAAGACTTACATCAGGTCCTATCGTACATGCATTTGTATCAAGAGGGTAATGTGGGGTTTAGTTGCAGCAAGCCAGCTTTGACTCTGTGGCTATCCTATTCTACGACTACCAGAAACTCTGGAGGTGAAACAAATGTACACGAGTCCACTAATCACCACACAATACACTACTATGGATTCATCCCCGTCTCCCTACGAGAAGGCCATCCATAGCACTCACACCTGTCTTGAGCATTTTATAGTATCCACTTCAAGTTGTCTATGTACCATGTAAGCATCCAAGAAGTCCATAACCGCGGACCCGGCTATTCGAATAGATCATGTTAACCCTGCAGGGGTGTACCTCTTCACACACGCTCTCGCCACTTACCGCCATGTACACGTCATGTATCTCGGCAACCTTCAAGCGGAAGCCTGGCGAGGGTGTCGGCCACGACCTGACTAACCACACAAGACTCTAGTCCAGGTTTATCGCCTATTCGGGTTCCATCCGCAAGGAGATCCGGCCGGGGTGTCGCTTACGGCCCCAAACGATGTGTACAGGGTTCCCGAGCCCACCAACCGGGTGCCACTCGGTACACCGGGCCACGTGTGCCTAGTCTGTCCCAAGCCCACCCTGCCGGGTGCCACTTGGTAGAAAAATAGCACTACCTACAAACACCAGAAACTAGTTGCGACTCCTGGACAGAGACCAAGTTGGTTAATAAGTCGAGAGGGGTCGAGTTACCGGAACCCAATGTGTGGTAGTATCGAGTCATTGGACAACATACACAGAACTTAGTGCTTAAGGACGGTTCCAGTGAGACAACCCACCATGTACTCCTACATGGTCTCTCACCGCTACCTTTACCAAATCGTGTTCACACACTTCACTCTCAGCATCAGAACATATCGTGACACTCCAATTCATTCCCAATGAACCAGACCTGACACACTCTAAGCAATAGCAGGCATAGCATGGTAGGAACACATCAGTGGCTTCAATCAACTCCTACACATGCTAGTGGGTTTCAACTATTTACTGTGGCAATGACAGGTCATGCAGAGGAATGGGTTCAACTACCGCAGCACAAAGTAGCAGATGAATCGTTGTTGTCCTAATGCAATAACTGAGAGCAGGAGCGAGAGAGTAGGGTTTTATCGAAATGAACAAGGGGGGGTTGCTTGCCTGGTAAATCAACAAGGGAGGCACTGCTTCACAGACAGGTACTCTGGAACGTCTCCGGAGCAGGACCTATCGAGAAGGAACGGTGCCGGCAATCAATACACAATCATATGCAACAATATGATGCATGAACATGGCATGTAGATGTGATGCTGTTGAGCTAATGCAACTAGTGTTCAATTAGCTTAAAGTCCATTTGAACCAAAGGTTCAAATGCATTTCTAAATTAGGTCTCTTATATATGCCATAATGTGTTTTCCCATATTCAGCATGTATAAGTTGGTTTTTCATGCATGAAACTAGTACAGATGGAAAGGTTGCATTTTTCTGATAATTTTTCATATATAATTTATTTAAATCTGAGCTACGGTTGAATTGATATGAATTTTTGAAGTTTAAAGCAATTTCTGGATTTTCTGAATTATTTTAATTCCAGAAAATGTATAATTGCGTCAGCATGACGTCATCATTGCATCAGCGGTCAACGCGGCTGTCCAGGTCAAACCTGACGTGTGGGACCCACACGTCAGTGACACTGGGGTTAACAGGGTTAATTAAAAGGTTAGGGGGGGTCGGGCCCACTGGTCAGCGTCAGGGGGGGTTAGTTAACGGTGATTAGCACTAAGCTAATCACCTGACGGGCCGGCCCCACCTGGCAGGGCTCAGGCGACGGGGGCTCGTCGCCGGCGACCTCTGGACGCGGCGGAGTCCGCGCCACAGGCCACGGGGACGGCGTCTGAGAGCACCGGGGCGTAGCCCGGGCTCTCGCGCATCTGGTAGGGTAGGTGGAAGCAGCGGGGGAGGCCGGAGCTCGCCGGAGCGAAGCTCCGGGCGGCGGCCGGAGTTCGGTTGCGAGCGGGATCGGGCTGCGGGGCACGGGGAGGCCACCTGAGGGGCTCGGCGGCACCCTCGTGGCACCAGGAGCGCGAAGGGAGGCTTGGTTTGGGCGGAGGCGGGCCGAGACGACGACGGCGACAAGGACGGCGGCGGGAGGCTTCGGCCGTGGTGGGAAGCGGCGCTACGGCACGGGAACGGGAGGGAGAAGAGAGGGGAACGGTGGAGGAGCTCACCGCGATCACGCAGAGCAGCACAGCGGGGTCGGGGAGGACCTGGTGACGGCGAATCGACGTCGGCGGACGGCGGAGCCCGAGGAGGAAGACGGTGGCGATGGCGGCTACACAGGGCGTCCGGAGGTTCGTGGCTCGACGAGGAGGTGGAGGGGGTTGTGGCGGAGCTCGGAAGCATGTCAGGGAGGCGAGGGGAGGCCGGTGTCCACGGCAACGGCGAGCGATGGCGACGGCTGCGCTCGGGTGCGCTCGGGGAAGAGAGAACCAGGGAGGAGGGAGAGCGAGAGGGAGGGGAAAAGGACCGGGGCGGCTGCGTGGCGATGTTCCGGACGTCCAGGCGTCGAGGGGGAGGACAGGCAGGCAGGTGCCGTGGCGGCACGACGGTGCGCACGCGCCGGCCACACGCCCCTGGCCTCCTGGCGCGAGGAGGGGGACGACTGGCGCTAGCCAGTCGGCTGGGCCGGCCAGCTGGGCCGCACAGGGGAGGGGAGGCCCAGGTAAGTCCCTCCTTCCTTTTATTTCTGTTTTCTTTTTTAATTTTCTGACATTTGTTTGATTTAATAAATATATTAAATCATTTAATTTTATTATGCCAATTTTTTTGCAGGAGCTGGATATATTATTCCAGAGCTCTTTTATAAATGGCATAATTTTTGGGCCATATTTCATATATATAGAAATATATTTCCAATGCAAATATTTATCGAATTAATCCAAATGGCCAAAATAAATGTCCATGAGCTCCTAAAAATATTGTTTTGATTTTTATCTCTGTCCAATATTTTCAGAGGGCAACATGAGCATTTTCTTGGACCCTTTTGGAGAAATTTTTATTTGGGTCATTTTCAAAAATGATTCTGAGGGTTCCACCAATCCTCATTTCAAATTTAAATGAAATTTAAATATGATGCACAAATAGCTAGCTAGCCTAGGTCATACCAGACTAGGGATGTGACAACTCGCCCCCACTTGAAAGAATCTCGTCTCGAGATTCAGGGGTCGACGGAAAGAAAGCGGGGTACTCCAGTCGAAGACGATCTTCTCGCTCCCAAGTAGCCTCTCTCTCGGAATGATGAGACCACTGAACTTTGAGAAACTTGATGTTCTGACGTCGAGTAACACGCTCTGCTTGATCAAGAATGCGAACCGGGTACTCTCGGTATGTGAGGTTATCTTGGAGATCAAGCGTTTCGTGGTCCACTCCGCGGATGGGATCCGAGAAGCAACGCCTGAGTTGAGAGACGTGGAAGACATCATGAACTCGAGAAAGATGTGGGGGTAGTTCCAATTGGTAGGCAACCTCTCCTCGTTTAGCGAGAATGTGAAAGGGACCAATGTAACGAGGAGCCAACTTGCCCTTGATACCGAAACGATGGGTACCCTTCAAAGGAGTAACCCGAAGGTAAGCTTGGTCGCCAATTTCATAAGTCATATCCTTATGATGACGATCGTACTGGCTTTTCTGACGAGACTGGGCTGTTTTCAAATTCTCACGAATGATGCGAACTTGCTCTTCTGCCTCCTGGATCATGTCCGGTCCAAAGAATTGTCTTTCACCGGTTTCTGACCAGTTCAACGGTGTTCGACATCTTTGTCCATAGAGAACCTCAAAAGGAGCTTTCTTGAGGCTGGATTGATAGCTATTGTTATAAGCGAACTCGGCGAAAGGAAGACATTTCTCCCAATCCATGCCGAATGAGATAATGCAAGCTCTGAGCATGTCTTCGAGAATTTGATTGACCCGTTCCACCTGACCACTCGACTGAGGGTGGAAAGCGGTACTGAAAGAAAGATGGGTTCCCATGGCAGTTTGGAAACTCTCCCAGAAATGAGAAGTGAAAAGACTGCCACGGTCTGAATTGATCTCTAGTGGAACACCATGAAGTGACACTATTCGAGAAATATATAAGTCAGCAAGCTGACTAGCAGTGATACTCTCTCGAACAGGAAGGAAGTGAGCCACTTTGGAGAGACGATCAACGACTACGAAGATAGCGTTATTCCCTCTCTTGGTCCTTGGAAAGCCGGTGATGAAGTCCATACCAACTTTATCCCATTTCCATTCAGGAATAGCTAAAGGCTGAAGGGTGCCAGCAGGTCTTTGATGCTCTGCCTTAACGCGACGACAAACGTCACATTTAGCAATGAACTCAGCGATTTCTCTCTTCATCCTAGTCCACCAGAACCTCTGGCGTAGGTCCTGATACATCTTAGTACTACCGGGATGAATCGTGAGAGGGGATTCATGCGCCTCCTTAAGAATCAATTGTCGCAGATGTTGATTCTTGGGAACCACCAAGCGATTCTCAAAGAAAACAACACCACGATCATCCATAAGAAACATCCACCAACTCCCTTCTTAATGTTTCTCTTGATCCGGGAAATTCCTGTGTCTTGCTTTTGAGCAGCGATAATCCGATCCTCAAGATCAGGTTTTGCCACCAAGGTAGAAAGAAATCCGCGAGGAGCTATGTGAAGATTAAGCTTACAGAATTCCTCATGGAGAAGTGGTTGGCCTTGCTGCAACATGAGATTGTTGCAATAGGATTTACGGCTTAGAGCATCAGCCATGACATTGGCTTTGCCTGGGGTGTAGGTAATTCCTAGATCATAATCTGTGATCAACTCCAACCAACGTCTTTGCCTAAGGTTCAGATCTGGTTGGGTGAAGATATACTTGAGACTCTGATGATCAGTGTAGATCTCGCAATGTTTACCAAGGAGGTAATGTCGCCAGGTCTTGAGTGCATAGACTACGGCTGCAAGCTCTAGATCATGTGTAGGATAATTCTCCTCATGTGGATGCAACTGTCGGGATGCATAGGCAATCACATGACGATCCTGCATAAGAATGCAACCTAGTCCCTGTCGTGAGGCGTCGCAGTAGATAATAAAGTCTTTAGTGAAATCCGGTGGCACAAGTATGGGAGCAGAAGTCAGGCGTCTTTTCAGTTCCTGAAAACTGTACTCACACTGTGGGGACCACTCGAACTTTTTATCTTTCTTGAGAAGTTCCGTGAGGGGTTTGGCTACTTTGGAGAAGTTTTCAACAAAGCGGCGACAATAGCTGGCTAGACCAAGGAAACTCCTAACTTGTTTAACAGTCTCAGGTGGAGTCCAATCGAGAACGGCTTGAACTCTCTCGGGATTGACAGCAATGCCCTTACCAGAGATTACGTGGCCTAGGTAGGTCACTTCTGGCAACCAAAATTCACACTTGGAGAACTTGGCATAAAGGCGGTGTTCTCTGAGTTTTTCTAAAACAAGTCTAAGATGTTTGGCATGCTCTTCCTCGTTCTTCGAGTAAATAAGAATATCATCGAGGTAAACCACGACGAACTTATCTAAGTACTCCATGAAGATCGAGTTCATCAAGCGGGAGAATGTGGCTGGGGCGTTGGTTAGGCCAAAGGACATGACGGTGTACTCGTACTGGCCATAACGAGTGACAAAAGCTGTCTTGGGAATGTCCCCGTTTCTGATCTTGATTTGATGGTAGCCTAATCTTAAATCCATCTTGGAGAAGACTGAGGATCCAGCGAGCTGATCATACAGGTCGTTGATCCTGGGAAGCGGATACTTGTTCTTTATCGTGACCAAATTAACGGGACGATAATCTACAACCATCCGGTCCGTACCGTCTTTCTTCTTGACGAAGAGGACGGGGCAAGCCCAAGGAGAAGAACTAGGACGGATGAAACCCTTTTGCAAGGACTCATCGAGTTGTTTCTTAAGCTCGGCTAGTTCTAGGGGTGCCATCTTGTAAGGTCTCCGGGAGATTGGAGCTGTTCCTGGGATAAGATCTATGACGAACTCTACATCTCTGTCAGGTGGAACACCTGGCAGTTCCTCTGGAAATACATCCGGAAAGTCACGGACTACCGGAATATCTTCAAGGTCTGGAAGAGGGCTGGCATTAAGAGAATAGAGCTGATGCTTTGCAACTCTAGTGGAGACGGTGACTAACTTGCCAGATGGGTGTGTAAGCTGAACAGATCTTGTGTCGCAATCAATCTTGGCATGATGAGCTGTCATCCAGTCCATACCCAAGATGATGTTAATATCTGAGGACTTGAGGGCTACAAGTGATGCAAGGAATACAAGTCTATCAACAAGGATTTCGTTACCATGGCTGATTCTGGTGGTCTGCCATCTAGACCCTGGGGTTTGGATTTCAAGCGGAGTTGGCATATCACAAAATGACATGTCGTGCAAACGAGCATAGCCTTCAGAAATGAAGGAGTGAGATGCTCCAGTATTGAATAGAACTGATGCTGGGTGACAATTGACAAGGAGGGTACCAAGAACGACATCTGGATCATCATGAGCGTCTTTAGCTGACACGTGATGCACACGTCCATGTTCAGTAGGAACTGACTTGACACTGATCATCTTGCATGATGGCTTAATATAGCCAACAGTCTTCTCGGGCTGGGGTGGAGCATAACTAGTCTGGGAGCAGTCACGTGCATAGTGTCCTGGCTTCCCGCATGTGAAGCAAGTCCCTGAGGTTGGACGTGGACCCGCACTAACAAGCGGTCTACCAGTAGGCCTGGGTGGAACATATGACTGAGCTGGGGGAGGCACCACATGAGATGACCTCGGTGTATAACCGGAAGGAAGAGCGGAGTTTGGAACCCAAATCCGGCGCTTCTGGGAACTAGAGCCAGAGGAGGATCCCAAATCACGGTTGTGCTTACGAGACTCCTCGTAAGTGAGTTGAGTTGTCTCTGCATCAATGGCCTTGTTCACAAGGGCTTGGAATGTATCACAATGATGCAGGTGGAGATCACGACGCAACTTGGGGTTGAGACCCTTCCGGAACCTAGCCTGCTTCTTGGCGTCCGTGGACACTTCTTCTGTGGCATAACGAGCAAGGTTCTCGAACTCTCTGCTGTAGGCATCAACAGCCATCTTATTATGAGTGAGACTACAGAACTCCTCTCTCTTGCGATCAAGGAGGGCTTGGGGAATGTGATGCTCGCGAAAAGCCTCAGTGAAATCCTTCCAGGTAGGAATCTGGCCAGCTGGAAGCATAGTCTCATAGTTTTGCCACCAAAGACTAGCAGGACCTTCCAGGTGATATGTGGCATAAGTGACTTTGTCATCTTCAGCTACGTTCGCGGAACGCAGCTTATGGGTGATGCTACGGAGCCAGTCATCTGCCTCGAGTGGCTCGATGGAATGATGAAAGGTAGGTGGGTGCAAGCGAATGAAATCATGAATGGTAGTAGACCCTTTGAACTGATGTGCGGTGTTCTCCTCGATACGTGCCAACAAACGATTAGACTCACGCTTGTTCCTCTCCATCTCTAGCATGAACTCTGTCAACGAAGGTGGGTCGGGAGGATCCTCATCCCTACCATCTCCGTGGTTCTGGCTACGAGCAACGGAACTTTGCCTAGCTGATGACATCCTGAGAAAACGAACCAAGGACGGAGTCAACATTAACTATAGGCTATGGAATGTAGGACAAGGAATTAGTATCTCTCGAACTCCTAGGAAAATTTCGACAGCATAACGGCAGTAAAATGCTCAGAATGAGACATCCTACTAGAATGGGGTAATAACATACTCATCAACATTACTCAAGGTTCTGAGATCATGCTAAACAGACTACACCGGAAATACTTAAAACTGGGGTATGACTCTGATCAACCAATCCTATGGGACTACGGAGTAGTATCACGTGATCCTGATAGACGGAAGAGAAAGCCAAAGTGGCACTAACTTACAGGGACAGGCATCCATGACCCAGCATCGAACGTGTCGGTCATCAACGAGTGAATCCAGGCTGTAGCACTGGCCTAACAGGACTCCGGTGAACCGGGCTGTAGCGGGCTAGCAGGACTCCGGTATTCATCGCGTGACATTTCCCCGAAGGGACAGACACAGGATCGAAGAAGGACACATGCCGGCCTGCCTAAGTGTTCCGGAGCAGTAGCAAGCTACCAGGGCTCAGTGGAAGCACTAGGAGACATTTCCCGGTAAGAGAGGCTACTGAGAATAAACAACTAGATAGTCAGATCCCACACATAGCAATACACATTACACGTACGCATAACATGCAAGTATGTGCTGTACAACATGGCATCACAACATAACTCAACAATCATATAGATAAAGGCTCAGAAGAGCCATCACAGCATTATTACAAGCAGGGGTCACATGACCCAACAGTCAGAGCAATCAAGCAACAAGTGGAAGCATTACATGTCTGAGTACAGACATCTACAAATGAAGAAGGCTGAAGAGCCTGACTATCTACACCATCCGATCAAGATCGTAGCTGAGGTACTAGCTACTAGTCGAAGTCCACGAGAACACTAGTAAGACCGAAGTCTCAGCTGCAAAAACATAAATAAAGCAACATGAGTACAAAGGTACTCAGCAAGACTTACATCAGGTCCTATCGTACATGCATTTGTATCAAGAGGGTAATGTGGGGTTTAGTTGCAGCAAGCCAGCTTTGACTCTGTGGCTATCCTATTCTACGACTACCAGAAACTCTGGAGGTGAAACAAATGTACACGAGTCCACTAATCACCACACAATACACTACTATGGATTCATCCCCGTCTCCCTACGAGAAGGCCATCCATAGCACTCACACCTGTCTTGAGCATTTTATAGTATCCACTTCAAGTTGTCTATGTACCATGTAAGCATCCAAGAAGTCCATAACCGCGGACCCGGCTATTCGAATAGATCATGTTAACCCTGCAGGGGTGTACCTCTTCACACACGCTCTCGCCACTTACCGCCATGTACACGTCATGTATCTCGGCAACCTTCAAGCGGAAGCCTGGCGAGGGTGTCGGCCACGACCTGACTAACCACACAAGACTCTAGTCCAGGTTTATCGCCTATTCGGGTTCCATCCGCAAGGAGATCCGGCCGGGGTGTCGCTTACGGCCCCAAACGATGTGTACAGGGTTCCCGAGCCCACCAACCGGGTGCCACTCGGTACACCGGGCCACGTGTGCCTAGTCTGTCCCAAGCCCACCCT
>NC_057804.1:196404570-196445440 GCF_018294505.1 Triticum aestivum
GGTGCCGGCAATCAATACACAATCATATGCAACAATATGATGCATGAACATGGTATGTAGATGTGATGCTGTTTGAGCTAATGCAACTAGTAAACATTTGGTTTGAAGTCCATTTGAACCAAAGGTTCAAATGCATTTCTAAATTAAGTCTCTTATATATGCCCTAATGTGTTTTCCCATATTCAGCATGTATAAGTTGGTTTGTCATGCATGAAACTAGTACAGATGGAAAGATTGCATTTTTCTGATAATTTTTCATATATAAATTATTTCAATCTGAGCTACGGTTGAATTTCTATGAATTTTTGAAGTTTAAATCATTTTCTGGATTTCCTGAATTATTTTAATTCCAGAAAATAAATAATTGCGTCAGCATGACGTCAGCACGACGTCAGCGGTCAACTGGGTTGGTCCGGGTCAAACCTGACGTGTGAGGCCCACACGTCAGTGACAGGGGGTTTTAAACAGGGGTTAATTAACTTAATTAAAAGGTTAGGGGGCACCGGGGCCCACTGTCAGTGTCAGGGGGGGTTAGTTAACGGTGATTAGCACTAAGCTAATCACCTGACTGGCCGGCCCACATGGCAGGGCTCAGGCGACGGGGCTCGCCGCCGGCGACCTCTGGACACGGCGGAGTCCGCGCCACAGGCCACGGGGACGGCGTCTGAGAGCACTGGGGCGTAGCCCGGGCTCTCGCGCATCTGGTAGGGCAGGTGGAAGTAGCGGGGGAGGCCGGAGCTCGCCGGAGCGAAGCTCGGGGCGGCGGCCGGAGTTCGGGCGCGAGCGGGATCGGGCTGCGGGGCACGGGGAGGCCACCTGAGGGGCTCGGCGGCACCCTCGTGGCACCAGGAGCATGAAGAGATGCTTGGTTTGGGCGGAGGCGGGCCGAGACGGCGACGGCGACATGGATGGCGGCGAGAGGCTTCGGCCGTGGTGGGGAGCGGCGCTACGGCACGGGAACGGGAGGGAGAAGAGAGGGGAACGGTGGAGGAGCTCACCGCGGATCCAGCGAGCGCGAGGACGAGGTCGGGGATGCCCGGAAGCTCCCGAATCGACGGCGAGTACCCACGGCGGCCGGAGGCGAGGATGGCGACGGCGATGGCTCCACGGGATGCTCCGTCTTGCTTGGCTCGACGAGGAGGTAGAGGGGGTCGCGGCGGAGCTCGGGGGCTCTACGGAGGGGCGAGGGGACGGCGGGGAGCGCGTCGGTGGCGAGCTGCAGCGGCGGCAGTGCTTCGGGTGAGAGGGAGAGAGAGCAGGGGGAGAGGAGGAGGGCGAGGGAGAGGGAGTGAGAGCGGTGCGGGGCAGCGCGTGGCGACGTTCCGGACGTCCAGGCGTCCAGGGGGAGGACAGGCAGGCAGGTGCCGTGGCGGCACGGCGGTGCGCACGCGCCGGCCACACGCCTCTGGCCTCCTGGCGGGAGGTGGAGGACGACTGGCGCTAGCCAGTCGGCTGGGCCGGCCAGCTGGGCCGCACAGTGCCAGGCCTCAGGTGAGCGCAGGTAGGCATTTTTTTTAAATTTTGTTTTCTAATTTTTTCTGACATTTGTTTTGATTTAATAAATATATTAAATCATTTAATTTTCTTATGCCAATTTTTGCAGGAACTAGATATATTATTCCAGAGCTCTTTTATAATTGGCATAATTTTTGGACCATATTTCATTTATATAGAAATATATTTCCAATACAAATATTTATCGAATTAATCCAAATGGCCAAAATAAATATCCATGAGCTCCTAAAAATATTATTTTGATTTTTATCTCTGTCCAATATTTTCAGAGGCAACATGAGCATTTTCTTGGACCCTTTTGGAGAAATTTTTATTTGGGTCATTTTAAAAAAAGATTCTGAGGGTTCCACCAATCCTCATTTCAAATTTAAATGAAATTTAAATATGATGCACAACTGACTAGCTAGTCTAGGTCATACCAGACTAGGGATGTGACACCGGAGTCCTATTAGCCCGCTACAGCCCGGTTCACCGGAGTCCTGCTAGCCCAATGCTACAGCCTGGATTCACTCGCTGATGACCGACACGTTCGTTGTTGGGTCATGTATGCCTGTCCCTGTAAGTTAGTGCCACTTTGGGTTCACGACTAGCCATGTCAGCCCGGGTTCTTTGTCATATGGATGCTAGCGGCACTATCATATACGTGAGCCAAAAGGCGCAAACGGTCCCGGGCTAGGTAAGGTGGCACCCATGGGAATACCGTGCATGAGGCCGCAAAGTGATATGATGTGTTACATGCTAGATCGGTGTGACTTAGGATCGAGGTCCTGACAGCTTTGGTATCAGAGCTTGACTGCCTGTAGGATTACCAAGCCAAACTGGTCGAAGTTGAGTCTATAAATTCTTTAGTTATATAAGGAAATTGATTGGGGAAGGGAACGTAAGGCTCTTTTACTCCTTATACCTCATGCCCTTCTGATCTGAGTCATCTTATCTTTCCTGCGGGGTTAAGGAACTAGGCTTTCTCTTCTTCTATCAGGATCACGTGTTACTAATCCATAGACTTATAAGATTGATGGATTTAAGCCTTTGTTCAGTTTCTACTACTTCTGTATGTTGATAGTTGGTCTGGGAACCTTGATATTGTGATGTTAAGTGGTTATGCCACCATTTTTGCTGGATGTCTCAAATCTTTTTGAGCATTTACAGCCGTTATGCTGTCCGAGTCATCCCAGGTTTCTAAATAGTCTGATGCATTTGCAAATCCCTTCCTCCTATTCCCGATGTGCCTTTGGTCAGATTAATCACACAAATCAGTGAGTTGAGGTATTCTATTACCTCGACATATATGTTGGAATTATTATTATGACCCTAGGTGTCTAGAGTATCATCTAGTCCAGCCATGCTCTATGTTCCCAGTGTGATGATTCTGACCGTCATTCTCGAAAGCATCCCGTGATGCCATTTATTTAGTAGGCATTCTATTCATGGGTTTTGAACCCGAGATTCACCCTACTTACTTCATGTTAATAGTAATTGCTAGCTCCCTTAGGTTATGAGTAACCTTTGTGATAGTCCTCGAGGTCTGTGGTATTTCCTTCTTCCAAATACCATGAACTGCCTACGGCAGAAGTTCTTTTGAACCAAAAGATCACAACCAGAGTGCTCTTGATGAGTTCTCGATTCCATGTTGTGACTCTGCCAGTTCTACCTTTCTGCATGGGTTATCCGGAAGAAACATGTTGAACTTGTTCGACATGCTAATCTATGCATCCACAACTCAGAAAATCATATGTTCTTTTGAGTTGTCCCTCTTTAGTTGTTTTCTGGCCCTTGTCTACCAATTGATAGTCAGGAGTGATTATGCATATCAATGCCTATTACTCTTGTGTTCCGTCAAGCCATTCTATCCCAGAATGACTAGGAGAAATGAACTCCAGTACCTCATCCATATCTAGGATTGGGTCAAAGTAGTCATACTCCGCAGATCAAAATACTAATCCAGTTTTTATTCTGTTCCACCTTGGAGTGTTACCATCTTTATATCAAGAATATCATGGGAATTACACACCCTCCTATGAATTCTTGATACAGTGATACTTCTCGCCCTCATAAGTCATTTCTCGGCTCCCGTGTTGTTGCAATCGGAATGTCGACAAGTGAATCGTGATGTGTGAAATCAATACTCCTAGCAACCTTGTTGCTTGGTAGTTAAAGGACAATAATTTCATTCTTAGCGTGTTGGTTCTTGAATCATCATTCTAAGATAGATTGTGCTACCTAGTCCTTATTTTCGGTGCACCTTTCGATCAATGAGTTAGGGCTATGCCAATCCCTTGCTTATTTGATCATCTCGTCTTGCCCTGAAAAGCAAGATTGTTCTCGAATATAATAGCATATCGGTGGTTCGTGATTTCTGATTATCTTCTCGGAAGTATCACCAGGTTGTTACCTGACCGCTATGTTGAGTTTGTGATCAAGTTGGTTCCTTGTAACCACCCCTTCTCCAAGAATCCGTGTTGGATACCCTGAGCTAGTTGGATAAGCTAAACAACAACTTGGAGAGTTGGAAGATAAAAGCTTGTCCGACTCAGTTCATTCCAAAGGGATATCCTTGTGTGTGTGTGTTGAACAAAGATGATATTCTCATCGATTGGTCCTCGTGATCAGTTGTTGGATCTGTTGTCTTGTCAAACTTTGATTTGAGTGTGGGCTATCCTCAAATCAAATCAGAACCAACGATATTCGTAATGTTGTCTTACTCGTGGTTGATTCCTCGAGCATACACCATTACATCCTTTGGTCTGACCAATACTATCACATTGTTCACATAACGGTGGAAGTCCAGTGATATGGAAATTCCGATGAGTTGTTGTTGAGCCCATCAGCAACATTTTGTCTCCTCCATGATTTGTGTTGAACATCCAGCTAGTGTTGGAAACTTGTGTAAGCATTTTCTTCATGCCCCGTTCATGAAGTATATGTTTGGATGAAAGAAGTGACTGTCTCCAGTTCATATGCTTTGGATGCAAGTTGCCGCCGTGAATTTGAGAAAAGTTGTTTTAACTTCCTCTGAAATCATCCCAAGTCAGTCATGCACGTGCGAAGTATTCCATGGTCTGATAGATTGATCATCTTCATTCTATGGGTATCCCTAGCACACCAAGCCACTAACTGATTTGTTCCAGGAGAAGGAATTCCTTCATAAGAGCTAATCATATGACTTATGCAAGGACTTCATTATCCGCAATGATGGTTCCCCACCAGAACTCGGTAGTGTTTTATTATAAGACTACTATGTGGTCATGCTTGTCTGCGACATCATGTTCACATGTATCTAGAAGAAACGGCTCATGTTTTGGAGTTTGCTACCATAGTTCATTCCCCGAGAATCTCGCAACGTCATTTCGTCGATTTGTGTTGCAAACTTTCATTTTTCTTCCTAGACTCGATGAGTCTGGAATATCCTGACACCAACCAGATCTGAATCTCAGGCAGATATGATGGTTGGAACGTGTCCCAAGAATTATAATATTGGTCTCTCTATACCCGGTAACGTGGATGTCGTGGCCAACACACCCAGCCGGAAGACCTATTATTGTAGTATCTTGTTTGAGGAAGTTGGCCACCTCCCCATAAGGATTTCGTAGGATTTACTCCCTAGTTGTTCCTTATGGATTTCTGTGTTCCCGAAGTCCGACCTTTTACTTGATGTTCTAGATATCAAACCATATCTATGAATGGGATACACTAGCACATCAAGGAGAACATTAGAAGCGGAGTGCTAAATGTCTCTCGGTCGATTATTCAGATCTTGCGACCTTGGCATTACTAAGGTGAAATCTGAGAAGGTGTTATCTTCCTTTGCATCTGCATCTTCCACCGGTATTCATCATGGTAGTATGATGTGCTACCAGGATCCTCGCTTCGGAAATTGGTAAAACCTTGATGAATATGGAAATGCTCAAGTTCTTGAGAGCACGCGCAAGCAAAATCATCCCTTGTGTTGTTTTCAACAAGGTAATCCACATCATCCAATCTAATCTAGGTATGCCATTCTACCGACCCCCTCCAAATGATCGCTCGAGAATTGCCTTAGGCTGGTATAAAGAGTTTCAATGATCTTTGAATTAAAGGTAATTCTTTTTGCCACTTAAGGGGATAATTCTACGAGTCACCTTCCCTAAGATGCCCCGTTATGGAATCATGGCAATTATTTCATCGCTATCTTGAAACCATTCACCACCTCCTCAAGTGTGGAATTGTTGTCAACCTAGTGAACCCTTGTCATCTGTCTCACTCCATTTCTTCAGATGTGTGCTTCGTGTCTCAACCCGAGAGATGGTTCTATGCCTCATTCCGTGAGTTGCTCGATCTTCGAGAAGATCGATTCTTCTAGAATTTTCCTTTCTTCTCGTTGTCATGTTGGATGGAGTTCTCAAAGCAAGACGTCGAGACAAAGATGAGGATCAAATCAACACTCTTACGAAGTGCACCCTGGATCGTGAAGATTATACTAGTTTGCGTTTCCCCTTCGTCTTACCCTACGCTTGAATCTCGGGTCGAGATTCTTGTTTAGTGGGGGTGAGTTGTCACATCCCTAGTTCAGGCCTTGCTTGTTTTTGCTTTAGCCTCCATGCATCATGTTTAAATTTTATGAAATTTGAAATGGGGAAGACAGAACCCCAGAACCCTCTGAATCCAATTAGGGTTTACTAAAAATATTTTCAATGAACCTGAAGTGCCCTTCTAAAATGTTCATCATCTTTGCCTTGGTCTTAAACCTTTGACAAAAATGTTGCACAATTTTCTAGGTCATCCTAAGGTCACTGAATTAAATCATAAGTATTTGAATTTGGACATTTAAATTCTATAAAATATTTTAAATGTCCAAATACTCCTAAACTAAAATGTTCCATGTTGGATATATTCTATACATTGGGCATGCACAGTTTGGTGATTTTTGAAAGTGCCTAGATATTTTTAATAAAGCCGCAAAGATTACAGAAAATAGAAAACAGAAATAAGAGAGAGAGAGAGAGAGAATAACTTACCTGGCACCACCAACCGGCCCAGCTGGCAGCCCACCTGTGCGGCCCAGCCCACCTGGCCCCTCCCCTGTCGTCTTCCTCCTTGCCAGGAGGACGAGCGCATGGCCGCAGCACGCCGGCACGCGCCCCGGCCACCTCCACCCTGCCTGCGTGCGTCCCCGACGCCTAGACACCTCCAACGACGCCACGCACCCCCCTGGACCGCTCTCACTCTCTCCCGTGGCAATTTTCCTCTCTGCATCTCTCCCCCCCCCTCCTCTGTTCTCTCCACCGAGAGCTGCCGTCGCCGCCGCTCACCATTACCGCGGCCACAGCCACCGCCTCACCTCCCCAACGCGTCCAAAACCTCCGCCTCGACCTACTCTTCCTCCTCACCGCGCCAAGCGACGCCGGGAGCCCTGCAGTGACGCCGACGCCATCGTCTTCAACCTTCGGCTCCGAGATCGCCGGAGATGCTCCAATGTTGTCCAAGCCTTCCCCGAGCTCGTCGACCCCTCCGTTCGATCCACTGTGAGCTTCCGCTCCGAATCCCCCTCTTCCCCGCCTCGATTTCTTGTTGTAGCCGTCGCCCCCTTGAAGACCGAACCGTGCCGCCGCCTGAGCCCCTCGCCGTCGTGGCCACAGTCACCGTAGCGCCCAACCGAGCACACCCACATCCTCACCGCACCGCGTAGAAGCCGTAGGTGCCAACCCCGCATCGCCACGGCCGTTGTAGCCTCGACCCCGAGCTCAACCGAGCTCCGGCAGCCGCCATGGCCGACGCCGACGAAGATTCCGGCCACCCCAGCTGCCGCCGCCTGTTGCTTTGGATGCGCGAGAGCCCGGGCTACGCGTAGATGTCCTCCGCCGGCCATTTGATCGCCGGAGGAGGAATCCCGATGCCCTCCGCCATCTCGGCCTCGCCGGCGACTCAATGCCGGTGGTTCAGCCCCGGTTGACCAGGGGATTTGACCTCCCCTGGGTCTATGACATGCGGGTCCCGCCCGGCTAATTAATCTAGCTTAGGTTTAAATTTAATTAGTTTAAACTAGGTTAGTGCTAATTAAACTAGGTTAGTTTAGTTAGTCACTGACACATGGGTCCCATAGGTCAGGTTTGACCTAGACCAGCCATGTTGACTCTGCTCATGTCACCCCGACGTGCTCTTGACACAATTAATCATTTTCTGGAATAAAAATAATCTAGGAAATTCCAGAAAATAGTTTAAACTTCTAAAAATCATAGAAATTCAACCGTAGCTCAGAATGGAATAATTTATATATGAAAAATTATCAGAAAAATCCAATCTATCCATATGTACCATTTTCATGCATGTTAGAACAACTTATAGCTTCTGATTAGCACAAATCACATAAATGACATTTTAATATCCACATATGGAGTTTGAATTTGAATCTTGGATTCAAACCAACTTCATTTAATCTGGTTGCTAGTTGCATTAGCTCAAACCATAGCATATTGACATGTCATGATCATGCATCATATTGTGCATTGCATTGATTGTGTTTCTCCTTTGTTTGTCGGTGTTTGTCCCCTCTCAGTAGACGACGTACCGACGATGAGTTCGATGACACCGATGAAGAACTATATTATCTTCAGAAGTGTCAGGCAAGCAAAAACCCCCTTGTTCATTCCGATAAAATCCCACTCTCTCGCTCTTGCTCTCTTTTACTGCATTAGGACAACAACGATTCATCTGTTACTTGCTACGGTAGCTGAACCCCTTTATCCTCTGCATGACCTGTCATTCCATAGTAAATAGATGAAACCCACTAGCATGAGTAGGAGTTGTTTGAGCCCTGATGTGCCTACTCATTCATGCTTGTTTGTCATGCCTGCTACTGCTTAGAGTTGAGTCAGGTCTGATTCATCGGGGATGATATGGAATGTGGTGAACATGTCCTACTGTTGAGAGCTAAGTGTGTGAACACGATTTGGTAAAGGTAGCGGTGAGAGGCCATGTAGGAGTACAAGGTGGGTGGTCTCATTGCAGCCGTCCTCAGGAACTAAGTTCTGTGTTTGTGATCCATGAACAGCTACTACCACACATTGGGTTCCGGTAACTCGGCCCCTCTCGGCTTATTAATCAACTTGATCTCTATCCAGGAGTTGCAATTAGTTTCTGGTGTTTGTAGGTAGTGTTAGTAGTCTACCAAGTGGCACCCGGTACAGGTGGGCTTGGGACAGACTAGGCACAGTGGCACGGTGTACCAAGTGGCACCCGGATGGTGGGCTTGGGAACCCTGCTCACATCATTTGGGGTCGTGAGCGACACCTCGGCTGGATCTCCTTGCGGATGGAACCCGAATAGGCGATAAACCTGGACGAGAGACTTGTGTGGTTAGTCAGGTCGTGGCCGACACCCTCGCTGGGCTTCCGCTTGAAGGTTGCCGAGTGCATGTCGTGTAAACGGCGGTAAGTGGTGAGAGCGTGTGTGAAGAAGTACACCCCTGCAGGATTAACATTATCTATTCGAATAGTCGTGTCCGCGGAAAAGGACTTCTGGGTTGCCTGTACAGTTCATAGACAAGTGAAAGTGGATACTCTAAAATACGCAAGATAAGCGTGAGTGCTATGGATGGCGTTCTCGTAGGGAGACTGAAGCGGATCCATAGTAGTGTATTGATATGGTGAATATGTGGACTCGTGTGCGCCACCTCAAAAGAGTTACTTGCAGTCGTAGTTTAGGATAGCCACCGAGTCAAAGCTGGCTTGCTGCAGTTAAACCCCACCATCCCCTTGTTGATAATGATGCATATGTAGTTAGATCTGATGTAAGTCTTGTTGGGTACATTTGTACTCACTTTGCTTAATTTCTGTTTTTGCAGAGAGACTTCAGTCTCGCTAGTAGTACCGCGTGGACTTCGACGTTTAGCTTGTTACCTCAGCTACGATCTGGTGCCCTCGGCAGGATCTGGTAGATAGTCAGGCTTCTCAGCCTTTTTCATTTGTAGATGTCTGTACTCAGACATGTTAAGCTTCCGCTTGTGCTTTGACTTGTATGCTTTGATTGTTGGGTCATGAGACCCATGTTTGTAATATCTCGCTCCTCGGAGCCTATTGGATAAAATACTTGAGTCGTAGAGCCATGTTGTGATGCCATGTTGTATTTGCACATATCGAGCATATTGTGTGTATGTTATTGAAATGCTTGGTATGTGTGGGATCTGACTATCTAGTTGTTTATCCTTAGTAGCCTCTCTTATCGGGAAATGTCTCCTAGTGTTTCCACTGCGCCATGGTAGCTTGCTACTGCTCCGGAATAGTTAGGCTGGCCGGCATGTGTCCTTCTTTGTTCCTGTGTCTGTCCCCTCGAGGAAATGTCACGCAATGAATTCCGGAGTCCTGTTAGCCCGCTACAGCCCGGTTCACCGGAGTCCTGCTAGCCCAGTGCTACAGCCTAGATTCACTCGCTGATGACCGACACGTTCGTTGTTGGGTCATGTATGCCTGTCCCTATAAGTTAGTGCCACTTTGGGTTCACGACTAGCCATGTCAGCCCAGGTTCTTTGCCATATGGATGCTAGCGGCACTATCATATACGTGAGCCAAAAGGCGCAAACGGTCCCGGGCCAGGTAAGGTGGCACCCGTGGGAATACCGTGCGTGAGGCCGCAAAGTGATATGATGTGTTACATGCTAGATCGGTGTGACTTAGGATCGGGGTCCTGACAAGACGTATCAAGCATCCCCAAGCTTAATTCCTGCTCGTCCTCGAGTAGGTAAATGATAAAAAAGAATTTTTGATGCGGAGTGATACTTTGGCATAATTTCAATGTAAATCTTCTTAATTGTGGCATGAATATTCAGATCTGAAAGATTCAAGACAAAAGTTCATATTGACATAAAAATAATAATACTTCAAGCATACTAATCAAAGCAATCATGTCTTCTCAAAATAGCATGGCAAAAGAAAGTACATCCCTACAAAATCATATAGTTAGGCTATGCTTCATTTTCGTCACACAAAGATGTTCCCAACTTCTATACCCCCGATGACAAGCCAAGCAATTGTTTCATACTTAAATAATCTCAAACTTTTTCAACCTTCACGCAATACATGAGCGTGAGCCATGGATATAGCACTATGGGTGGAATAGAATATGATGATGGGGATTGTGTGGTGAAGACAAAAAAGGAGAAAGTCTCACATTGACGAGGATAATCAACGGGCTATGGAGATGCCCATCAATTGATGTCAACATGAGGAGTAGGGATTGCCATGCAACGGATGCACTAGAGCTATGAATGCTCAACAAAAGAAAACTAGTGGGTGTGCATCCAACTCGCTTGCTCATGAAGACCTAGGGCATTTGAGGAAGCCCATTGTAGGAATATACAAGCCAAGTTCTATAATGAAAAATTCCCACTAGTATAAAAAGATAACGTATGAGACTCATTACGTGAAGAACAAGGTGCTACTTTGAAGCACAAGTGTGGAAAAGAGATAGTAGCATTGCCCTTTTTATTTATTTTTATTTTTTTGGGCCCCTTTTTTGGCCTTTCTCTCTGTTTTTTTGGGCAATGCTCTAATAATGATGATCATCACACTTCTATTGATTACAACATAAGGATTACAACTCGAAACTTAGAACAAGATATGGCTCTATATGAATGCCTCCGGCGGTGTACCGGGATGGTGCAATGAATCAAGAGTGACATGTATGAAAAATAATGCATGGTGGCTTTGCCACAAATACGATGTCAACTACATGATCATGCAATGGCAATATGACAGAAGTAATGTATGTCATGATGATGATGATGGAAGTTGCATGGCAATATATCTCGAAATGGCTATGGAAATGCCATGATAGGTAGGTATGGTGGCTGTTTTGAGGAAGATATAAGGAGGTTTATGTGTGATAGAGCGTATCGTATCACGGGGTTTGGATGCACCGGCGAAGTTTGCACCAACTCTCAAGGTGAGAAAGGGTAATGCACGGTACCGAAGAGGCTAGCAAAGGTGGAAAGGTAAAAGTGTGTATAATCCATGGACTCAACATTAGTCAAAAGAACTCATATACTTATTGAAAAAATTTAGAAGTCGTCAAAAACCAAGTACTATGCGCATGCTCCTAGGGGGATAGATTAGTAGGAAAAGACCATCGCTCATCCCCGACCGCCACTCGTAAGGATGCACAAGCCAGGTACACTTCATGTTTCAAATTTGTTACACAACTTTAACCATACGTGCATGCTACAGGACTTGCTAACTTCAACACAAGCATTCTTTAAATTCATAATCACCCAACTAGCATGACTTTAATATCACTACCTCCATATCTCAAAACAATTATCAAGTATCAAACTTTTCTTAGTATTCAACACACTCATAAGAATTCTTACAAATCTTGTATGCTTAGCATATTATGATTATTTAAGCAAATTACCATGCTATTTAAGACTCTCAAAATAATATAAGTGAAGCATGAGAGTTCATCTATATCCTCAAAATAAAACTACCACCATGTTCTAAAAGATATAAGTGAAGCACTAGAGCAAATGACAAACTACTCCGAAAGATATAAGTGAAGGTCAAAGAGTAGCTAAATAATTATGCAACTATGTGAAGACTCTCTCTCATTTAATAATTTTAGATCTTGATACTTTATTCAAACAGCAAGCAAAGCTAAAGAAACAAAATGACGCTCCAAGCAAAACACATATCATGTGGTGAATAAAAATATAGCTCCAAGTAAAGTTACCGATGAAAGAAGACGAAAGAGGGGATGCCTTCCGAGGCATCCCCAAGCTTAGGCTCTTGGTTGTCCTTGAATATTACCTTGGGGTGCCTTGGGCATCCCCAATCTTAGGATCTTGCCACTCCTTATTCCATAGTCCATCGAATCTTTACCCAAAACTTGAAAACTTCACAACACAAAACTCAACAAAAAACTCGTAAGCTTCGTTAGTATAAGAAAATAAAACCACCACTTAGGTATTGTAATGAACTCATTCTAAATTCATATTGGTGTAATATCTACTGTACTCCAACTTATATATGGTTCATACCCTCCGATACTACTCATAGATTCATCAAAATAAGCAAACAACACATAGAAAACATAACCTGTGAAAAATAGAACAGTCTATAGTAATTTGTATCAAACGTATACTTATGGAACTCCAAAACTCCTACAAAATTAGGAAGTCCTAAGAAATTCGTGTACCAATCCATAGCAAAAAGAATAAGATCATAAGCATGTTTAAGTGAATTAACAAAACTAATTTACTGGGTGCAAAAGTTTCTGATTTTCAGCAGGATCAACACAACTATCACCATAAGCTATCCTAAAGGTCTTACTTGGCACTTTATTGAAACAAAAGCTATAAAACATGATTACTAAAGTAGCATAATCATGTGGACACACAAAAATAGTAAGGATAAATATTGGGTTGTCTCCCAACAAGCGCTTTTCTTTAATGCCTTTCTAGCTAGGCATGATGATGACAATGATGCTCACAAAAAAGATAAGAATTGAAACATAACGGGAGCATCATGAAGCATATGACTAGCACATTTAAGCCTAACCCACTTCCTATGCATAGGGATTTTGTGAGCAAACAACTTATGGGAACAAGAATCAACTTGCATAGAAAGGTAAAACAAGCATAACTTCAAAACTTTAAGCACATAGAGAGGAAACTTGATATTATTACAATTCCTACAAGCATATATTCCTCCCTCATAATAATTTTCAGTAGCATCATGAATGAATTCAACAATATAACCAGCACCTAAAGCATTCTTTTCATGATCTACTAGCATAGAAAATTTACTACTCTCCACATAAGCAAAATTCTTCTCATCAATAGTAGTGGGAGAAAACTCAACAAAGTAACTATCATGTGATTGAAAATTAAGATCAGGATGACAAGTTTCATTGTTATAATTATTCTTTAAAGCATATGTGTCATCACAATAATCATCATAGATAGGAGGCATGCTTTCATCATAGTAAATTTGCTCGTCAAAGCTTGGGGGACAAAAAATATCATCTTCATCAAACATAGCTTCCCCAAGCTTGTGGCTTTGCATATCATTAGCATCATGGATATTCAAGGAATTCATACTAACAACATTGCAATCATGCTCATCATTCAAATATTTAGTGCCAAACATTCTATGTAATTCTTCTTCTAGTACTTTGGCACAATTTCCCTTTCCATCATACTCACGAAAGATATTAAAAAGGTGAAGCGTATGAGACAAACTCAATTCCATTTTTTTAGTTTTCTTTTATAAACTAGACTAGTGCTAAAACAAGAAACAAAAAGATTCGATTGCAAGTCTAAAGATATACCTTCACTTACCTAGCCTCCCCGGCAATGGCGCCAGAAAAGAGCTTGATGTCTACGACACAACCTTCTTCTTGTAGATGTTGTTGGGCCTGCAAGTGCACAGGTTTGTAGGACAGTAGTAAATTTCCCTCAAGTGGATGACCTAAGGTTTATCAATCTGTAGGAGGCGTAGGATGAAGATGGTCTCTCTCAAGCAACCCTGCAACCAAATAACAAAGAGTCTCTTGTGTCCCCAACACACCCAATACAATGGCAAATTGTATAGGTGCACTAGTTTGGCGAAGAGATGGTGATACAAGTTCAAAATAGATAGTAGATAAAGGTTTTTGTAATCTGAAATAATAAAAACAGCAAGGTAACAAATGATAAAAGTGAGCGTAAACGGTATTGCAATGCTAGGAAACAAGGCCTAGGGTTCATACTTTCACTAGTGCAAGTTCTCTCAACAATAATAACATAGATAGATCAAATAACAATCCCTCAACATGCAACAAAGAGTCACTCCAAAGCCACTAATACGGAGAACAAACGTAGAGATTATGGTAGGGTACAAAACCACCTCAAAGTTATTCTTTCGGATCAATCTATAAAAGAGTTAGTACTAAAATAACACCTTAATATACAAATCAACCAAAACCCTAATGTCACCTAGATACTCCATTGTCACCTCAAGTATCCGTGGGCATGATTATACGATATGCATCACACAATCTCAGATTCATCCAACCAACACAAAGTACTTCAAAGAGTGCCCCAAAGTTTCTATCGGAGAGTCAAGAACGTGTGCCAACCCCTATGCATAGGTTCCCAATGTCAAGAAACCCGCAAGTTGATCACCAAAACATACATCAAGTGGCACATGATATCCCATTGTCACCACAGATAATCACGGCAAGACATACATCAAGTGTTCTCATAAAAGACTCAATCCGATAATATAACTTCAAAGGGGAAACTCAATTCATGACAAGAGAGTAGAGGGGGAGAAACATCATAAGATCCAACTACAATAGCAAAGCTCGGGATACATCAAGATTGTGCCATAGAGGGAACACGAGAGGGAGCTCGAGAGAGAGAGAGATCAAACACATAGCTACTGGTACATACCCTCAGCCCCAAGGGTGAACTACTCCCTCCTCGTCATGGATAGCGTCGGGATGATGAAGATGGCCACCGGTGATGGGATCCCCCTCCGGAAGGGCGCCGGAACGGGCTCCCGAGAGGTTTTGGTGGCTATAGAGGCTTGCGGTGGCGGAACTCCTGATTTTTCTTCTGTTTTGAAGTTTTAGGGTACGAGAGTATATATGGGTGCAGGGGGTACGTTGGAGGAGCTACGGGGGCCCCACGAGGCAGGGGGGCGCGCCCGGGGGGGGGGGGTGCCCCCCACCCTCGTGAGCACCTCCCGTATCTCCTGACATGCACTCCAAGTCCACCGGGTGGCTTTCCTTCCAAAAATAACTTCTCTAGTTGATTTCGTTCCGTTTTGACTTCGTCTGATATTCCTTTTCCTCGAAACACTGAAATAGGCATAAAACAGCAAATCTGGGCTGGGCCCCGGGTTAATTGGTTAGTCCCAAAAATAATATAAAAGTGGATAATAAAGCCCAATATTGCCCAAAACAGTAGATAAAGTAGCATGGAGTAATCAAAAATTATAGATACGTTGGAGACGTATCAATGTGATCCCGTTATCAGATGACAACTCATGTCTATGGTTAGGAAACCTTGTTAGGACGGAGAGTATATCGAATAGAGGGGGGTGAATGGGAGATTCAAATTTTCTTTCAAAAGTTTTGAACTGATCCCAATCACAGCAGCGGGATAATGTAAAGGATGGAATGAGCTGAATTAACCTTCTTGCATATTCCTCGATGAAAGATGTGATAATAGTGCGAGCTTTGGAAATCACAGGTTTAACTATGATCAGAGTAATGCAACAAGCAAACACATGCAGTAGTACAAGACAAAACAAGATGCAGGTGAAGAGAGATATGCAAGAAGGTTAACCGAGGTGAAATGATGATGAATAAAGAAAGTGAAGAAGATGCAACAGAATAATATACGAGGATTAACTCATGTGAGTGACAACGAATGCATACGAGAGAGTAAGTCTACGATAGATGATAATGAGCAGATAAACTATCAACACAGAGCACGAGTGTAAACTGTGGAAGGAATTGCAGTAAAGCAAATTGAACTAGTGATTCTCGATGGCGAGAGAGAGATTTGGTAGACCAGTCCACCCTTCTGCCGAAGGGCTACATCTGGTTAGAGGGGCCATGACTTAACATAGAAAATAAATTCTCTTCACCCTATTCTCCTTCAACTCGAAGCTGACTAGACTCTAGTTGATTTCACTTGTGGTAGACGCTTGTCGGCGATCTCCAAACATTCCGCCGAACTTCGCGAACCACAATCACCCTTGGTTGATGAAGATCTAGCTTGGTGAAGACAATAACTCTTCAACACTTGAGCGGAAACCTATCCGTCTAGAGAGTGTGCAACTCTCAAGAGTAATAGGTACAAGAACTCTAACTCAGAACCATGATGATGCTAAACCGCTATCTAAGTTTGGGCTCTTGATTTTCCCTCTGTGGATCTTAAACTCAAATCACTCGATGCGGGGTTTCTCAAATCAATCTTCTCAGAAATGTGAAACGGAGCTGTACACGAACAATGTTGGAGCGGGGTGGCTATTTATAGCCGCAACCTTCCCTGATGGGAAATGACCAAATTGTACATCAAGAGCAGCCAATGGCTAAACGACACGAGTCCAACTAACGGATTTGAGCACAACGGCAACATTGCTTGCAGAGAAAGTAATGCTAACTCCTTGGTTTGAGACAAATCTCTCGCGGCGAACAAGATCACAGTCTCTTGCTGGCAAGTATTTGCTTAGAACACAAGGAGATTTCTCTCACAACTTTCATAGGTTTTGGCTAAGCATCACAGCAGATCTAAGCTTCGAGAACCTATAACCCTCTTAATAGTACGAAGGTCCTATGACTCAAATAAGTGAAAGAAGAAGAACGAAATGAATACTACGTCTTCACTTTATCTTCGACTTCCATTCGTTGTAGTCAATTTCTTCGGACGACAATACTGAAACATATGCTTCGCTTCAGCAGTAAATGTTCGAGGGGATAATTCCTTCACATCAAACTTCTTGTCTATATAACTTCATCCGATAGCTTGTTCTTCTTTGCAACGCAGATTTACTTCGGTGAAGTTCCTCGAACTTAGCACTGGAGACAATATTCTCTTCGGTTATGTATGAACTATTTCTCTCTATATGCACTAGAAAACAAATCAGTCCTCCATTCCTGTTTCTATCAACAATCTCCAAAACACAAGGTAGGAAAATATTGCACCAACAATCTCCCCCTTCTTGGACGATTGTTGACAAAACAGATCATATCGAAGGATAAATAATGAAAGGAATGTAATGTGAAGGATAACTAAAAGACAAGAGATATTTATGAAGATAAAACATGTTGCCACAGATGATATGCATCAGAGCATAAAATAAACGGGACGGAGGCGAGGTAATTCTTCGTATGAGTGTCATTGACAAAAGATCTTATAGTTGACTTCCTTCAATGCACTCGACGGTGTCTGAGAAAATTCCTATCACACAATCTTCAAAAAGAATTAGATATAAGATATGATATGAAATATTTGTGACAACAGATATATCATGAAGGTTTTCTCGGAACACAATTTTGAATCCACACGAGATATAAGTTTCCTGCATGTTAGATATTAGATATGAGTGGAGCAAGACAAACAAGGATATATTGCTCGGGGTGCATATGCGTCAGATGTGTTTTCCTGCACCAATGATAAGACGAGGGATAATTGCGAGGAAAAATACTTTGTCAGTCAAATAGATAGCCTTCACAGCGTAAGGCATTAGAGCATGGACTGACTTTCTTTTCCTGCAAGGTTAGACAATGAGGGATAACAATCAGAGCATATCCAACCATGCCAAATATAGTTCATTTAGTTCTCGATGTACTTCTCCTTAGTCTCATCAATCAATGATTCACTATTCTTCCTGGAGAGAAAATACTTTCCCTGTATTATAGGTGAACATCGAGGATAATCATTGCAAGGGAGAAAACTTTTGATGGTACCTGCAAGTAGATAGTACGGAGCAAATAACATTGCAGGGGGTTATTAACGTTACATGGCGGTCAAGTATTTCAACACCACAAGCGGTGCGTTAAATTTATCAAGCAAATTGTTCGAGGGAAAAACCAAATGGTGAATAAAAACACCCTACAAATACCCCAATAATCTATAACTCGATGTAATTCTCCCCTTTTTTGTCAACAAGTGTCAAAAAGGAATGAGAACACATATGAGGATCTACTCTTCCAGAGTGTCCTCGGAATCAGAATTAAGACCACTGGACGAATCAAAATCCAAAGAGCAAGGAATGGTCGAGGCAGAAGCAGGAGTGGCAGCATGGGCTCTCGAGGACTTGGTGCGATGAACATCTAGCTTGTAAAGGAGAGTACCGGTTGTGTCTGCAATTTCATCATCATGTCTGACAAACAGTAGGTCCGTTGAAGCAGAATGATGTGGGAGCACATGAGTTTGTCTTCAGATGCGAGGAACAACAAGTAAGTCCAAGTAGTCATACTCCTTCTTGATGCCTTTGGCAAGCTGCTGCTTGCGAGAGTAATGTTGTCTCAATAGAGTCTAGGAGCAGTTCTTTGCTTCCTTCTCATACAGAAGAATTTGGCGAGTATGATTATGAAGTAAATTTAGCTCAGTCATCAACTCCAGCTTTTCCTTTCAATCCAGGTTGATGTGGCTCTCCAATACTTGTTGTGTGAGAATGCAAATCTCATAAAGAGATGGATGTTCCTCACGAGGGATTTCAACCCTGGATTTCTTGACCTTAGGGGCATTTTCAAATGCAGACGCATAGCTAGGAGCATCAACTGATACCTTCCCTTTTCCAATATCCTGCACCATACGGAGAGTATCACGTACTTGTGGCATGAAAACTTTTGGAATATAAGCCCAGAGGAATTTCTCATTAATGAGCTGCTCGATAGCAAACATGATCCATGGAGCATATGGCTTCAATGATTGAGGGTTGTCAGTAGCACACACCAAATTGCGAACAAAGAGATCGGGAACATCGAAGTGAATTTCTTGAGAGATAGCCAGAAGTGCATTTCCTACAATGCCATTGATGGAATTTGGTCCGTTCGTTGGCATGAGAGTATTGCACAGAATGTGAAACATCACTTTGTTGTCATAAGCCAACTTCTTCGGGTCTACATCAATGCATTCATCACCAACCAAGTTGGGATCCATCAGTATGTGGACTTCTGCTTCGGACAGTTCCCAGAAATGCAGCCTGTGTTCTCTATCTTTTTCAAACTCACACCGAGGAAGATTTATCATGGCCAAAAACTGATCTGCTGGGCACTTGATCTTTTCTCTGCCTGTCTTCCATTCTAGAATCTAGGTTGAGATGTTTCCAAGTTTTCCTGAGATATACAGAGTGGCATAGAACTGAAGGATAATTTCTCTATGATTGAAGCACATGAATCCTTTCAGGAGGGCATGTTTAATATGCTTGATTGCATGGTGGAAGCATGGCATTTCTTCAGGCTCAGCGAAGTTTAATATCTTGTGATTGAAAATTTTATTCTTGCCAAATAAGATCCGAGCATAATATACAGCTTGCTCTTCAGTCCAGAACCTGGGTGACAGTGATGTCCTTTCTCTTTCATACAGACTAATCCCAAAGAAGGCTAGCTTCAAAAGATGAAGCTCTTGATTGAATGCAGGATTGTAAGGGCCATATCAAGTAGGGAACAAGGGAAATGTTTCCTAAGGATTCTTTCAATTTTCTTCATCGCTCATTTCCATCGGCTGAACATCATCAAAAGTTGGCACATTTTCATGGATTGGCCTTAGTGGAGCAAGAGGCCTTTTTATCTTCTCTGGTGCTGATGGCATTGGGGCACTAGTCTGACCTTCAATTTATTTCGTTGGAACTCCTTCAACAGCTTTCTGGCTATCAGGCACTAGGGCCTTTTCTTTCTGTGAACTCTCTATAGTGGGAGGCACGACAACCTCTTCGAACACTTGGGCAACAGCAGCTTATTTTTTTGGTCTCCTGGGACACAACTGGTGGTACAACTTGTTCGTGAGCCATGGGCTCTTCACACATCTTTTCTTACTGTTCTAGCTGTGAAGCCAAAGAACCAGGAGCAGGATCATTCTCCATCTGGGTAGAAGCACCAGATGAGGTGACCGGGGTGGTATTTCCTCGGGAAGCATCTTGCTCCCCCTCAACCTTATCATCCATCCTCCTTGTTAGATCTGGAGGGCTCAACTTGCATTTCTTTCAAAGGCGATGAAACTGCCTTCTCTACCTCAATCTCTTCGTCAACTTTCTCTTCAGGGGCTTGCTTTTCGGGCATGACATTTTCTTTGTCATTCTTGTTCAGAAAGATGTCCACCATATTAGGTTCTTGAGCAACTGTGGTAGGAATGATGACTACCACAGGCTCATTTTGTTGCATGGTTTCGTCCTCGTGAAGAGGAGATGGTAGGATCTGTTGTAGTGGAGCACTTGTGTCAACAAGGGCATCATTTTCTATAGACTGAAATCGATGATCTTTGACAGCCTTTGTCTTGCTAGCTTTGGCCTTAGCTTTCTGACGCTTTTCTTCCTGAATTCTTCGTCGAGCAAGATCTGCTTGACATTAAATATCATCATTTCTTCGATCAAAAAGCTAAGAAACATCCATCTTCAACCTTGAGTGCCACTCCATCTTATTGTTCCTCATGATAGTTAGGACTTTGGTGAGCTCAAGAATCTCCTTGTTCAGCTCTTTCCTTTCAGATTCATTGCTAGCATCTCTCCTCATTTGCTTGAGGAGTTTCTTGTCCTTGACAGCTTGGTTCAGCTCCTTGGTAATCTCTCCTAGCTCAGCAAAATGTTTTGCTACCTGCTTGGTAACATCATCTGGAAGACCCAAACTGCTCAGATCCGCTGACTTTGCATCATAGGCAGCACTATCAATAAGATCAATCATCAGGTCGAAGTCATATTTCAGTTCCTCTATGGGAGTAGGAGCACTTGAATCAGCTTTGTTAATATACGCATAAGCTTTTTCATCAAGCAGCAGCTTTCTCTTCGTAGACAGGGCAGTAGAGCCCGATGGTTTATTCGAGACAGGGGCATATGCATTCCTTGATGAAATTCTCAATGGAGGTGAAACTTTTGCAGGTGAGGGAGTTTGATATGGCTTGTCCGGAAGAGCTCCTTGATTGTACATGGGAATTTCATCGGCAATAGTATCATCGGAGGACTCTGATGAGGAAGAAGCTGCCTTCTTTGACTTTTCGGCAACTGGCTTCTTTCTTGAAGCTCAAGGGGAAACAGAATTCCTATTCTTCTTGTCCTTTTGATCAGAAGCCCTATCCCTCTTCTCTTGCACATCTTGCTGAGTCAACTCAGCATTTCTATGCTCCACTTGATTTTTCTTCGTGACCTTTGCTTCACGCTTGGCCTTGGTCTTTGCTCTATTTTCCACTTCTTTGGGAAAATCAACAATGGTTTTCATTGAGTCAGCATGAGCATTTGCAGGAGGAGGCAGCCTTACTTTTTCATCATCTGGACCGAGGCAGCCTTCAGCTATGGAGTCATTCCAGGGTGGAGTGAATGCAAACAAGATCTGATATTTCCTTTTAACATTTTCATGATTGAACCACTTCTTCGCCCAGTGCCTGCGAATCCTTTGCAATCTGTTATTTTTTCAATTGTTGTTTCAACTCCAGGTGGAGTTTTATAAGTCTCGGGATCAGACATCTCAGCCACGCTATTCCTTTCTCTACCGTGACCACCCTTCTTGGGATTTCCATCAGAGGACAAGGTCTTTGAATCGGTGATCTGTTAATCCTCAGGCTGACTGTGGGTCGAGGGAATATAATCTTCCTCTTCTTCAGATTCAGACTTCTTCTTCCGAATCTTTGGGTCATAGCCGCTTTTCTTTCACCAACCAACTTTGCTCTGTCAGCCACATGCGGCAGCTAAGGTATTTCTTCTTTAGACCCAGACTGCTCTTCCAAACTATGAGCCATGACCAGTCCTGAGAGAAAAACAACAATGCAAGGAAAAACAGGAAGGGGTCATAAACATGCATGGAAGCATTTTGACTGAAAACAGCAAATTTTTGGGAAGCAACAAAGAAACCCATGGTCTATATTCGAAAGATATCATCGATAGCATTGCAGCACACCATAAGGTAACAACTTATCTAATCTTTCGAAATGATATATATGAACCCTAGATCACAAATGAATGGTATGAAGGAAAAACTACAAACCATATGAGCCATAACTTACAGAGCCCTAAAGATCTATCGCAAGAGAATAAAACAGGAGAAATTTGCATCGGTAAGAACAACCCTAGAATAGAGGAATAGACAGGAGTAGCTCCAGATCAGTGCACCCTAACTTGGCAGCAAAGATCGTCTATAGCAGTTCAGAAGAGAAGATGTACTGCACTGGCGCGACCACGGTGGTGGGGCTTCACCGGAGTTTCACAGTGAGGCGCGAGAATGACGCTGCTTTGAGCTCGGGCCCAAGCGGAGAGCGAGAGGGGGTTTGAGGATGAACAAAGAAAGAACAAGGGAAGAAGACACCTGGAGGGTGGTTTATATAGCCCGAAGGCGGAACCACTTCCTCTGAGATCTATGGCCTAAAAACACGAGACGCTCCACATTCAACGGACGAGATCACGATCATGAGATCGTGGGCACATGTCAGCCGTTTCCTGCAGAAATCTCGGTAACTGAACAGAATGCCAAAATTTGAAGAAGGGCAAATGCCAAAACAGATTAATGTTTGAAGTTGACTTCATTCGCGACCAAGGACGTCGGATTGAAATCTTCTTCAGATTAAGTTGCATGTTTATGACGAGGAAGAACAGAGGGAAAACATAGTCGAACACAAAACAATCAGCCAAACAAAAGAAAACACAAAACTATGAAGCTCGGAGAGATTTGTCGTTTGGACAAAACACCAATACATCGGGAAAAAATACGAATGAAAACACAAAGAACCAACACCAACAATAGATCTCAGGTAAAAGATGGACGATGAAGATCCCTGAGATAACATCTACAAGAAGCGGTTAGTTCTTTTTCACAACCCACACTTGCGTGGGCAACGAGGATCTCATTTTCTTCGTCTGAGCAGGAGTATTCTTTCGGCGAGATCCGTGATTCACCTATGTACTTTGAGAGCAATCATATGAATAAGCATTGAAGTTATTTCCAGTGACATGAGTATAATGATTTTAGGATGTACGCATGTACTCCTTCTGTCAAAGGTTTACCGACGCTCATTCGAGAATTTTCCTACGCCATTCTGTGAATGATAATCATTATTTTTGAAGAAGATTGCTCTGCATGTTCAAGTTAGCAGGAACAGATAGATTTAGCACTTCTTCACCTAGATTGCTTCTTGGGTGAGCTAGACCTGTAGTTAGTCCCAATATATGGAAGGAAAACCTTACCATTCTATTGTTTGAATAGTTTGTAATTTGAGTCATCAGAAATGGCAGTAATGGAAGAATCATATCCTGATAGAGTTGCATGTTCGAGTATTTTGCTTTTAGCAAGAACCCAACTCATTCGAGGATATTGCTCGGGAGTCCGGTAAGTTCCATCAACATTGAGTTTCTTTTCGAAACCCAATCCTTCCCTTTGAGGACTTTTGTGCAGTATTGACTTCTTGAGCATATCACACAGGGTTTGATGCCCTTTTTGGCTTCTTAGCATTCCTGTCTCAAGCACGACTTTTAGCCTGCAATTTTCATCATCAATAGCAGCATATTCCTCGGAGGAGGGGTTAGAGTTATCATTCGTAATTGCTGCTATATTCTTGACGATGGCATGGGAAGATTCAGCATGTGAATCAGCATTGCTACGTTCTAGGCATTTTAAGCATGGAGGAACAAAATCATCAGGGAGACGAGTAGATTGCTCGGCGAAGAGAGAAGCTTTTTCTAACACCGGCTTGTTATGAGATTCTTTCAATGACACTAGTTCTTGATTCCCGTTAAGGAGTTCATATGATAAACTCTTGTAGTCAACTGTAAAGGAATCATATCGATTGGTAAGATCATCAATAGTTGCTAAAAAAGCATATTGCTCTTCGATCAATGTTTGATTCTTCTCCATCTCTTCGACTAGTAATCCTTCGGGTTTCCTAAGATTTCTCTCAAGCATTTCAAGCTCATCTTGTTGAGATTTTTCCATTTTAACAAGTTTAGCATAAGCAACATATTCAGGAGAATATCCATTCATGGATTTTTGGTGTTTTGCTGATACCTGGTCCTTAGATGATTTTGCCATGAGATAGAATGCAATTGGTTCATAATCACTTGAAGCATCATCAACAACATCTGAATGAAATGAGTTGTCTGATGATTCATAGGCAATGAAGGCATCACTCCTTCCAATCCTTCTTTGATGCTCTTCATCATTTGAATCTGAATCTGAAGTATCATCTTCAGAATGCATTCTCATTTAAGTGAATACTCTGTTTAGCTGAGAGATTTTCTTCATGTTGGATTTGATAGTAGCTTTGGCTTGAACTTCAGTGACTGGTCTTGTCGAAGAAGATGATTATGGAGATTCATTTTTCTTCGAGAGCTTAGTATGAAGATCCATTTGAGTGAATCCATTGCAATGAAGATATTTCCATCTATTGCTTGGCCTTTCCCAGCAGGCTCAATCGGCAATGAGGTGACTGAAATGTTTGCGCTTGAAGCACTTCATATCTTTCGGAGGAAAGCTTCTTCTTGAAGGTTCAGGCACGTCAAATTCTTCATCATTGGTGAGAGAGAGATTTTGTCTTCTGAGATCACTTAACCTTTCTGTGAGCATTTGAAGTTCTCTTGTGATGGTGTGTTGATTTTCAATGTCTTCTTCTTGTTGTTGTTCTCTATCATAGTGAGGAAGGATTTCTCCTTCACCTTCTGAAGAAGATTCTTGACCAGCATTTTCAAGCTCCATCTTTTCTTCATGAAGGGACATCAAAGTCATGACCTCAACATAATGAAGTTCTTCGTAGTCTGGTCTTTGCTTGATTTCAGCTACGATGGGGTCAAAAGTTGCATCAAGAGTGCTTAGAAGCTTGTTGACCACATCTCTATCGGTGATATCAGTTACTCCTCGCTGATGAAGCCTTTCGAGAATGTTTGTCAATCGATCATTAAGTTCCATACCACTTTCCTTTCGCAAACTTCTGAAACCAGTAAACATGGCATGAAGCATTTGGGTGTGGAGATCCGTTTTGGCAATGAACTCTTCATGAGCATTTTTTCTGGCGCCATCCCAAAGCTGCTCAGCAGTGTCAAGCTTCTAGAATTTAAGGAAAATTTCTTTAGATAGACTGCGACAAATGATGTATTTTGCTTGGGCATCCAATTGCAGATTGGAATATCATTGGAAGTCAGATCATTCGGTTGTTGAATGGTGTATCCATTATCCACAATCTGCCATAGATCACAGTTGATAGCTTGAATTCTAATTCTCATTCTTTCCTTCCGGTAGAGATAGTCATTTCCATCAAAGATAGGAAACCTTTCAGAGTGCGAGGATCTACCTGCATAAGACAAACTCAAAACTCAAAGGACATTAGACCATTAATAAACAAAGATAGGGAGTACCTACTTTGATAACAATTGTTAGGACCGAGAGTATATCGACCAGCAGGGGGTGAATGGGAGATTCAAAATTTCTTTCAAAGGTTTTGAACTGATCCCAATCACAACAACGGAATAATGTAAAGGATGGAATGAACTGAATTAATGTTCGTCTTCAGAAGCATATTCCTCGATGAAAGATGTAATAATAGTGCGAGCATGGGAAATCACAGTTTAACTACGATGAGAGTAATGCAGCAAGCAAACAGATTCAGTAGTACGATACAAACATGATGCGGGTGATGAGAGATATGCAAGAAGGTTAACCGAGGTGAAATGATGATGTCTAAACAAAGTGAAGAAGATGCAATGGAACAAGATACAAGGATTAACTCATGCGAGTGACAACGAATGCATACAAGAGAATAAATCTACAATATATGATAATGATCAAATAAACTATCAACACAGAGCACGAATGTAAACTGCTGAAGGAATCGCAGTAAAGAATTGAACTAGTGGTGTTGGATGGCGATAGAGAGATTTGGTAGACTAGTTCACCCTCCTACCAAAGGGCTATGTCTGGTTGGAGGGGTTGTGACTTAACACGGAAGACAAACTCTCTTCACCCTATTCTCCTTCAACTCAAAGCTGATCATACTCCAGGTTATTTCACTCATGGTAGATTCTTGTTGGCGATCTCCAAACCTTCGGCCGACCTTCGCGAACCACAATCACTCTTGGTTGCTGAAGATCAAGCTCGGTGAAGACAATAACTCTTCAACACTCAAGGGGATACCTATCCATCTAGAGAGTGTGTAGCTCTCAAGAGTAATAGGTACAAGAACTCTAACTCAGAACCACTGTGATGCTAAACCACCGTCCAAGTTTGAGCTCTTGATTTTCTCTCGATGGATCTTAAACTCAAATCACTCGGAGAGGGGTTGCTCAAATCAATTTTCTCAGAAATCTCAAGCGAAGCAGCCCACGGACAATGTTGGAGCGGGGTGCCTATTTATAGCTGCAGCCTTCCCTGATGGGAAACGACAAAATTGGATATCGAGAGCAGCCAATGGCCGAACGACACGAGTCCAACGGTCGAATTTGAGCACAACGGCAACATTGCTTGCAGAGCAAGTAATGCTAACTCCTCGGTCTGAGACAAATCTCTCACAGCAAAGAAGATCACAGTCTCTTGCTGGCAAGTATTTGTTCAGAACAAAAGAGGATTTCTCTCGCAGCTTTCGTAGGTTTTGGCTAAGCATCACAGCAGATCTAAGCTTTGAGAACCTATACCCCTCTCAATAGTACGGAGGTCCTATGACTCAAATAAGTGAAAGAAGAATAACGAAATGAATACTACGTCTTCACTTTATCTTTGACTTCCATTCGCTGCAGTCAATTTCTTTGGATGACCATACCTAAACATATTCTTCGCTTCAGCAGTAAAGGTTCGAGGGGATAATTCCTTCACATCAAACTTCTCGCCTATGCCTATATAACTTTACCAGATATAGCTCGTTCTTCTCTGCAATGCAGATATACTTCGGTCATGTTCCTCCAACTTAGCATCAGAGACAACATTCTCTTTGGTTGACTATTTCTCTCTGTATGCACTAGCAAACAAATGAGTCCATACTTGTTTCTGTCAACAATCCCCAAAACTCAAGGTAGGCAGATATTGCACCAACAAACCTTAACCATTTTTTGATCAACGAGCTACTCTAGTAGAGGCCCACTAGGGACTTGGTATTTGTTTATGTATACACACAAGTATTTAAGTTTCTGATCAATACAATTATAGCATGAACAATAAACCTTTATCATGATTAAGGAAATATAATAATAACCACTTTATTATTGCCTCTAGGGCATATTTCCAACACAATAGGTATAATTGTATCTCAAGCATAGATCCCAAGCATACCAATGCAACATTTCAATTTGATCCCATAAGAGTTTCCCTTTTTGAGTCAAGCCATAATCCCTAAAGTATTCACGTTGATCCAACCTGTCTCTCATTATCAAGTTGAATTGGGTTTTCTCAGTATTATCAAAGTAGTGTATAATATTTTTCACATAACGAGCATCGAGGGTTTTAGGAGGTTCCCCATATCCATGAGTAGGAAGTACAACTATTTTTTTGGTATTTCATGTTCCTCATCCATAACTAAAGATAGAGAACAACTTAGAACTGAAAATAAAATCTACTTAGTAATAAAGCAAACAAGCACACATGAGAATATTCACCCCCGCGCTATTACTCCCTGGCAACGGCGCCAGAAAAAGGTCTTGAAAACCCACAAGTATAGGGGATCAATTGTAGCTTTTTCGATAAATAAGAGTATCGAACCCGACGAGGAGCTAAAGTTAGGGTTTATATTCCCTTCAAGTTCTATCGACCACCTATACAACTCTATCCGCACTTAGCGTTCGATTTACCTAAAACAAGTATGAAACCATTTTGTAGGTGTAGGATAAGTTTGCAACATAATAAAGAGCACGTAAATAAAAGTTAGGGGTTGTTTAGATAAATAAACAATTAAGTTAGTTTTAGTAGAGAGCTTTTTGTCACAAGAAAGTTATTTGTCCCTAGGCAATCAGCAGCTAGACTGGTAATCATTATTGCAATTTTATATGATGGAGAGGCATGAGCTAACATAATTTCTCTACTTTGGATCATATGCGCTTATGATTGGAACTCTAGCAAGCATCCATAACTACTAAAGATCATTAAGGTAAAACCCAACCATAGCATTAAGTAACTAGTCTTCTTTACTCCCATACGCAACAACCCCCTTACTTGGGTGTAAGCTTATGTCACTCTGGCCACCCACCATAAGCGAACCATGAACGTATTGCAACACCCTACAACGGGAATCCCTCACGCTTGCGCGACACAGAGGGCGCCATAGGACAGCACCAAAATAAAACATACAACTAAAACCAATCACAATCATCAATCAACGCATAGGACAAAACGAATCTATTCAAACATCATAGGATAACCACATATCATTGGATAATAATATGTAGTGTTGAGCACCATGTTTAAGTAGAGATTACAGCAGGGAGAAGAGGTGTTACACCGCTGCATAGAGGGGGATAAAGTTGATGTTGACGGTAGTGAGGTTGTTGGTGTAGATCGATGTCATGATCCTTGCCCCGGTGGCACTCTGGCGCCATTGGGGGAGAGGGGAGAGAGAGCCCCCCTCCTTCTTCTTCCTTGACCTCCCCTAGATGGGAGGAGGGTTTCCCCACTGGTCCATGGCCTCCATGGCGGTAGAGGGGCAATAGAACCTCCGAGATTGGATCTATCCCTTTGTTTCTCTTCTGTTTCGTGGCCCTGTTTTATGGACCTTCACCATTTCTTAAATTCCTGGAGATCCGTAAGTATGACTGGGCTGAAATTTTGAGGTGATTTTCTTCTAGATATTCTCTTTCTTGCAGCCAAAGGATACCCCCCCAATCAACTTACGAGGTGGCCACAAGCCCTAGGGGCGCGTCTACCCCCACAGGGTGCGCCCTATGATCTTGTGGGGCCTGTGGACCACCTCTCATGCTGATTCTTCTTCCCAAAAATCACATATATTTCAAAAAAAATTCCGTAAATTTTTATCGCGTTTGGACTTCTTTTGATATGGATATTCCATGAAACAAAAAACATGCAACAAAGAGGAACTAGCATTGGGCACTGGATCAATATGTTAGTCCCAAAAATAATATAAAATGTTGACAAAAGTATATAAAAATTTGTAGAATATTGTCATGAAACAATCAAAAATTGTAGATACGATGGAGAAGTATCAGGGTGCAACCAATTTTATTTGTTTGTGTGTAAGTGTTGCTAATGTTGTTAGCTTGGAGACTCCTACTGGTTCAATAAAACGTGGTTCTTAACTGAGGGAAATACTTTATGCTGCTATGTTACATCACCTTTCCTCTTCACGGAATCCAACAACTCCTACAGGAATAGCAGAAGAATTTATGGCCCCGTTGTCGGGGAGTCGTCATCTACCAAATTAGATTCCTTCACACAAAACCTTTATTTTTGCTTGTTTTATTTTCTTGTTTAGTTGCCTTTTGACTTTTTATTTGCCTTCTTATTTGTTTGCTACTCTTTGCCAAAATACCAAAAAATATCTTGTGTTACAATTAATGCTTGTGTTGCCACTATGTCTACACCTCCTACTTTACTCCTTGGAGAGGGTTCGGAAATACTCAACTTCAAACAATTCAATGACAAAATTTTGAAAAAAGCTTGATGTAGAATTCTTGAGATCCATGAAAAAACTAGTAAAAAGCCACATTAGAATCTTACTCAAAAGCTTTTATGTTGGTTTATCACTTTGTCATATACATGTTCTAGATTTAATATTTAAAGGAGACTTTATTGTAAACTATGTCGTTGGCTCTTTTGAAATGCTAAAAAACATGCAAGGAATACCTAGAATTAAAGAGGTCCAACCCACAGTTTTAGTAAGTTATCAATAAGCTGAATTATTGAATGAAACTAATATTAGTACAGATGCAAATTTAAAGGGTTATACAATATTACTAATAAGTTGAATAGTAATATGGTCACTCAAATCAAGAAGAATGATATGATTGAATAAAAAAATGATAATTATCGTATTCAAAAGGTAGTAGTAGAAGCCATTAATGGTAATTTGAGCACTTGATAATAATGGTTAATGAGAGTAGAGAAAGCAAAATGGGTGAACGTAAGATTGGAAGTATCCCCGAACCTTTTGGGAATCAGATGATTAATACCAATACTTCTTTTGATAAAACTTGATTAATTCCATTATGCCGAGCTAGAGAGCATTAAACAATAGCGCTTGTTGGGTGTAACACAATAGTTGTGTTTATTTTGTTTTGTTTTCAGTATGTGAACAACTCCGCCTATGTTGCCTCAACATAGCCGGTCCCAAGCCCGGGTGAAGGAGGAGTGTTGTGATAGGCTTGGCAAGCCAATGTCAAAACTTAGCCACTCTTATGGAGATGAAACCCAAAAGATTTTGTTGTTGTTTTTAGTGTGTCAACATGATTATTGCCACTGAAATAATTGTGTTTAAATCTTTATTTTAATAAAGTGCCAGGTTAAACCTTCAGGGTGATGTGAATGCTTGTTTATTTCATTCTGTGCAGAAACACAAACTTTTGTGTCTAGTATCTGAATTTTTCTCTCCGTAAGAACATGATAAATCCTGAAATTTTTACATAGTACTGAGTTCCAAATTGTCCTTGTTATCCTAATTTGTCAGAATTTTTAGAGTAACAAAAGTTTGATCGCAAAATACACCTTCACATATTGTTCTGCTTTTGACAGATTCTGTTTCGGTTCCTTAGTTTGCTTGTTTTGGGGTTTCCATGGCTTATATTGGGGGGGTATAAATTGTGGAAATGAAATAATATAGTAGACATAAATTGGGAATAATTATGAATCTTGTCTTGATAGTACATGAGTGAATGATTTATTTTTGTTATACTAACTTATCTCACGAGTTCCGTTAAGTTTTGTGTGAATGAAGTTTTCAAGTTTTGGGTGGGATGGAGATATGAGAAGAATAAGGAGAAGCAAGAGCCTAAGCTTGGGGATGACCAAGGCACCCCTAGCCAGGTAATATGTAAGGAATACTCCAGCTTCTAAGCTTGGGGATGCCTCAAATGGCATCCCCTCTTTCGTCTTCAAAACTATCAGTATATCTTACTTGGAGTTATATTTATATTATTCACATGATATGTGTATTACGTGGAGCGTCATTTGTTTTATTTTGGTTCCGTTTGCTTGTTTGCACAACCATTGTTTCTTGATCACACCTATTATGAGAGACACACATTCATCTTATATTTATAGAATGTTCATTTGTTCTTCACTTATATCTATTTGCGATGAGGCAATTGCTCTTATGCTTCACTAATATTTTATTGAGCATGGTGGTATGTGATACTTCTTGAGCTTGAGTTGGTTTTTCCTATGAAGAGGAAAGGGTGATGCAGCAAAGTAGAGATAAGTATTTCCCTTAGTTAGAGAACCAAGGTATCAATCCAGTAGGAGACAACGCACAAATTACCAATACCTGCACAAACAATCAAACACTTGCACCCAATGGCGATAAAGGGGTTGTCAATCCCTTCACGGTCACTTGCAAAGGTGAGATCTTATAGAGATAGATAAAACTGAACAAAAGATAAAGTAAATATTTTTAGGTTTTTTAGTTTATAGATCGGAAAGTAAAAGATTGCAAAATAGTAGATCGGAAACTTATATGATGGAAAATAGACACAGGGGGCGTAGGTTTCACTAGAGGCTTCTCTCAAGATAGCAAATAATATGGTGGGTGAACAAATTACTGTCGAGCAATTAATAGAAAGTGCAAAGTTATGACGATATCTAAGGCAATGATTATGAAATATAGCTAGGTATCACATATGTGTCAAGTAGACCGACTCCTGCCTCCATCTACTACTATTACTCCACACATTGACCGACTCCTGTCTGCATCTAGAGTATTAAGTTCATGAAGAGCATATTAACACTTTAAGTAAGATAATATGATGTAGAGGAATAAAGTCAAACCATCTTTTATCCTCGATGGCAACAATACAATATGTGCCTCGCTGCCTCTACTGTCACTGGGAGAGGACACCACAAGATTGAACCCAAAGCTCGGCACTTCTCCCATTGCAAGGAAAACCAATCTAGTTGGCCAAACTAAACCGATAGTTTGAAGAGAATTACAAAGATATAAAATCATGCATATAAGAATTCAGAGAATTCAAATAATATTCGTAGATAAGCTGATCATAAATCCACAATTCATCGGATCTTGACAAACACACCGCAAAAGAAGATTACATCGGATAGATCTCCAAGAACATTGAGGAGAACATGGTATTGAGAATCAAAGAGAGAGAAGAAGCCATATAGATACTAGCTATGGACCCATAGGTCTGAGGTAAAATACTGACGCTTCATCGAAAGGGCAATAGAGTTGATGTAGAATCCCTCTGTGGTCGAATCCCCCTCCGGCAGGATGCCAAAAAAGGCCCCAAGATGGGATTTCGCAATAACAGAAGGTTGCGGCGATGGAAAAGTGTTTTCGTGGATGCTTATGGCTCCCTCTCCCTCCCCTTCCCCCTTTCCCCCTCCGATAAAAGGAAGGGGGCGAATAGGATTAGGAGTACAAGTGGGATTCCTCCCCACTTGGCGCTCCCTAGGCCGCCCCCTCCCCTCTCCCTCCTTTATATACGGGGGCAGGGGCACCTCTAAGCACATCAATTGTTCTTAGATGTGTGTAGTGCCCCCCTCCACCGTTTACTCCTCCGGTCATATCGTCGTAGTGCTTAGGCGAAGATCTACGCGGTTCACTTCACCATCACCATCACCACGCCGTCGTGCTGACGAAACTCTGCCTCGACACTTTGTTGGACTAAGAGTTCGAGGGATGTCATCGAGCTGAATGTGTGCAGAACTCGGAGATACCATATGTTCGGTGCTTGATCGGTTGAATCGAGAAGACGTTCGACTACATCAACTGCATTAAGCTAATGCTTCCGCTTTCAGTCTACGAGGGTACATGGACACACTCTCCCCCTCCCATTGCTATGCATCAACAAGAGATAGATCTTGCGTGAGCGTAGGAATTTTTTTGAAATTGCATGCTACGTTCCCCAACAATTGCTTGAGTTAATTCCTCTACATCATGTCATCCTGCCTAATGTGTTACTCTGTTCTTATGAACTGAATACTCTAAATGCATGTTGGATAGCGGTCGATGTGTGGAGTAATAGTAGTAGATGAAGAATCGTTTCGGTCTACTTGATACGGACGTGATCCCTATATTCATGATCATTGCCTTAGATATCATCATAACTTTGCGCTTTTCTATTAATTGCTCGGCAGTAATTTGTTCACCCACCATAATAATTCCTATCTTGAGAGAAGGCTCTAGTGAAACCTATGGGCCCCGGGTCTATTTTCCATCATATAATCTTCTATTTTTCCATCATACAAGTTTCCAATCTACAACTTTAGTTTCCTATTTACTTTCTTTGTAATCTTTTACTTTCCGTTCCATAAACCAAAAATACCAAAAATATTACTTTATAGTTTATCCATCTATATCAGATCTCACTTTGCAAATAACTGTGAAGGGATTGACAACCACTTTATTGCATTGGGTGCAAGTTGGTGTTTGTTTGTGCAGGTATTCGGTGGCTTGTTGCGTTGTCTCCTACTGGATTGATACCTTAGTTCTCAAAAGCTGAGGGAAATATTTACTCTACTTTGCTGCAACACCCTTTCCTCTTCAAGGGAAAAAACAACACAAGCTCAAGAGGTAGCAGTTATCGAAACAAAGTACTACGTGCATGCTCCTAGGGGTGTAGATTGGTAGGAAAAGACCATCGCTCATCCCGACCGCCACTCATAAGGAAGACAATCAATAAATAAATCATGCTTCAACTTCATCACATAACGGTTCAACATACGTGCATGCTACGGGAATCACAAACTTTAACACAAGTATTTCTACAATCCACAATTACTCACTAGCATGACTCTAATATCCCCATCTTTATATCTCGAAACAATCATAAGGAATCAAACTTCTCATAGTATTCAATGCACTTTATATGAGAGTTTTTATTATATCCCTCTTGGATGTCTATCATATTAGGACTAAATTCATAACCAAAGAAAATTACCATGTTGTTTAAAAAGACTCTCGAAATAATATAAGTGAAGCATGAGAGTTCAACAATTTCTATAAAATAAAGCCACCACCGTGCTCCAAAAAGATATAAGTGAAGCACTAGAGCAAAATTGCCTAGCTCAAAAGATATAAGTGAAGCACATAGAGTATTCTAATAAATCACGATTCATGTGTGTCCCTCTTAAAAGGTGTGTGTAGCAAGGATGATTGTGGCAAACTAAAAATTAAATACTCATATCATACAAGACACTCCAAGCAAAACACATATCATGTGGTGAATAAAAATATAGCCTCAAGTAAAGTTACCGATAGACGAAGACGAAAGAGGGGATGCCTTCCGGGGCATCCCAAAGCTTAGGCTCTTGTTGTCCTTGAATATTCCCTTGGGGTGCCTTGGGAATCCCCAAGCTTAGGCTCTTCTCACTCCTTATTCCATAGTCCATCAAATCCTTACACAAAACATGGAAACTTCACAACACAAAACTCAACAGAAAATCTCATAAGCTCCGTTAGTATAAGAAAGTAAATCACCACTTTTGGTACTGTTATGAACTCATTCCTTATTCATATTGGTTTAATATCTACTGTATTCGAACTTTTCCATGGTTCATACCCTTGATACTACCCATAGATTCATCAAAAGCAAACAACACAAAGAAAACAGAATTTGTCAAAAACATAACAGTCTATAGTAATCTGTAACTCCAAAATACTTCTGTAACTCCAAAAATTCTGAAAAAATCGGAAAACCTAAGAAATTTGTTTATTAATCTTCTGCAAAAAGAATTATTATTTTATCATGCTTATGTTAAAAATGAGAATTATTTTCCTGAGCACAAAAGTTTCTGTTTTTCAGCAAGATCAAAACAACTACACCGTAAGCCATCCCAAAGGTCCTACTTGGCACAAACACTAATTAAAACACAAAAACACATCTAACCATAGGCTATATGAATTATTTATTGCAAAATAGAACCAAAAATCAATAACAAAAATAAAATTGGGTTGCCTCCCAACAAGCGCTATTGTTTAACACCCTTAACTAGGCATAAAAACACATAGATAGATCTAGGTATTGTCATCTTTGGAATGCAATCCATAAGTAGATCTCATAATAGATTCATATGGAAACTTAATTTTCTTTCTAGGAAAGTGTTCCATGCCCTTCCTTAAAGGAAATTGAAATCTAATGTTTCCTTCTTTCATATGAATATTTGCACCAATCGTTCTAAGGAAAGGTCTACCAAGAATAATAGGACATGTAGGATTGCAATATATATCAAGAACAATGAAATCTATGGGCACATAATTCCTATTTGCAACAATAATAACATCATTAATCCTTCCCATAGGTTTCTTAATAGTGGAATCCGCAAGACCCAAAGTTAAAGAACAATCATCAAATTCACGGAAACCTAGAACATCACATAAAGTTTTTGGAATCGTGGAAACACTATCACCCAAATCACACAAAGCATGGCTGTCATAATCTTTAATCTTAATCTTAATAGTAGGTTCCCACTCATCATAATGTTTTCTAGGGATAGAAACTTCCAATTCAAGTTTTTCCTCAAAAGATTGCATCATAGCATCAACGATATGTTTAGTAAAAGCTTTATTTTGATTATAAGCATGAGAAGAATTCAACATGGATTGCAACAAGGAGATACAATCTATTAAAGAACAATTATCATAATTAAATTCCTTGAAATCCAAAAGAGTGGGCTCATCAATACTTAAAGTCTTGACCTCTCCAATCCCACTTTTATAAATTTTTGCATCAAGATCTAAAAACTCCGAATCAATGGGGCGCCTCTTAACTAAAGTTGACTCATCTCTAGTCCCATCTTTATCAAGATTTATATTGGAAAAAAACATTATACAGGAGCCACATCAATCACTTTAAGATCTTCATCATTATTTAAAGACTCTGGTTTAGCAGCCATCTTGTTTACTAAAGTAGCTTGTTTATTAGAAATTTGGCCTATAAATTTTCAAGATGAGAAAATTGAGATTTCAAACCATAAAATTCCTTAGACATGTCATCGAGCTCCTTATTCATATACTCCATAAAACTTTTATGCTCGTTGAGCTCGTTTCTAATGAAACTATTATGCTCAAATTGTAAAGACATGAAGCTCCTAACATTATTTTCAATTTCTTCCATCCTCCTAAAGTAAGGATCAACATTCTTTGGTTGAGCCATAAAGTCAGGAAGACACACCAACACACTAGCAAACGAAAAGACGAACTGAAGAGGGGCGAAGAAAAAGGCAAATCTTTTCGAAAATCATTTTAGAAGTGGGGTAGAGGAAAACGAGAGGCAAATGGCGAATAATGTAATGCAAGAGATGAGAGTTTATGATGAGTACTTGGTATGTCTTGACTTGGCATAGCTTTCCCCAGCAACGGCGCCAGAAATTCTTCCTGCTACTTCTTGAGCTTGAGTTGGTTTTTCCCTTGAAGAGGAAAGGGTGATGCAACAAAGTAGAGATAAGTATTTCCCTCAGTTAGAGACCAAGGTATCAATCTAGTGGGAGACAACGCACAAATCACCAATACATGCACAAACAATCACACACTTGCACCCAATGCGATAAAGGGGTTGTCAATCCCTTCATGGTCACTTGCAAAGGTGAGATCTGATAGAGATAGATAAAACTGAACAAAAGATAAAGTAAATATTTTTTGGTTTTTTGGTTTATAGATCGGAAAGTAAAAGATTGCAAAATTGTAGATCGGAAATTTTTATGATGGAAAATAGACCCGGGGGCCATAGGTTCCACTAGAGGCTTCTCTCAAGATAGCAAATAATACGGTGGGTGAAAAATTTACTATCAAGCAACTGATACAAAAGCGCAAAGTTATGATGATATCTAAGGCAATGATTATGAAATATAGGCATCACGTCCGTGTCAAGTAGACTGAGTCCTGCGTGCATCCCCTTCTATTACTCCACACATCGACCAACTCATGTCTGCATCTAGAGTATTAAGTTCATGAAGAACAGAGTAACGCTTCAAGTAAGATGACATGATGTAGAGGAATAAAGTCAAGTAATATGATGTAAACCCCATCTTTTTGTCCTTGATGGAAACAATACAATACATGGCTTGCTGCCCCTACTGTCACTGGGAGAGGACACTGCAAGATTGAACCCAAAGCTAAGCACTCTCCCATTGCAAGAAAAACCAATCTAGTTGGCCAAACTAAACCGATAGTTCGAAGAGAATTACAAAGATACCAAATCATGCATATAAGAATTCAGAGAAGATTCAAATAATATTCATAGATAAGCTAATCATAAATTCACAATTCATCGGATCTCGACAAACACACCACAAAAGAAGATTACATCGGATAGATCTCCAAGAACATCGAGGAGAACATGGTATTGAGAATCAAAGAGAGAGAAGAAGCCATCTAGCTACTAGCTATGGACCCGTAGGTCTGAGGTAAACTACTCACGCTTCATCCGAAGGGCAATAGAGTTGATGTAGAAGCCCTCCATGATCGAATCCCCCTCCGGCAGGATGCCGGAAAAGGCCCCAAGATGGAATCTCACGGAACAGAAGGTTGCGGCGGTGGAAAAGTGTTTTCTTGGATGCTTCTAGTGGTTTGGGAATATATGTGAATATATAGGAGGAATATCTAGGTCAGGGGGTCACCAAGGGGCCCACAAGTCAAGGGCGCGCGCCCTACCCCCCTGGGCGCGCCCTCCCCGCTTGTCCGCGCCTCGTGGATCTTCTGACTCGGTCTTGAAGTCTCCGGGGTATCTACGGATCCAAGAAAAATCATCGTGAAGGTTTTATTCCGTTTGGTATTCCTGTTCTACGAAGCTCAAACACAAGGAAAAAAGAGAAACTAGCACTAGGCTCTAGGTTAATAAGTTATTCCCAAAAATAATATAAAGTAGCATATTAATGCATATAAAACATCCAAAACAGATAATATAATAGCATGGAACAATCAAAAATTATAGATACGTTGGAGACGTATCATATGTTTTGTAGAAATTATTTGCACTCTCTTGCTTCACATAAATCTTTTTGAGAGTTGAATAGGAAGTGGTAATTTGCATGAATTAAATGGTTGGTCCAAAAATAATAGGTATATAATGGTGGTATAATAAAAACTGGCATGGACATGTAGATCATTGAGTATGATAAGTTTGATTCATTGCAATAATTTTGTGATATTGAGGTAGTAATTTGTGAGTGTGGTAGTAAATAATTAAAGTTAAGCATGAATATTGGTGTTAAGGTTTGTGAGTCCTTATGCATGAAAGTGGTAGCCGTTGGCATTAGTGAGGAAGTCCGAGTGTGATTTATCTTAGATTGACATCCTTTGTGTGTTCGGTTCGGGGGCGTACGATGGTTAGCCCCTACTAACCTCATCATTATAATACATGTTATGCTAGATCATTGCACATCCTGATACACAGCTAGAGGCATTCATATATAGTCACCATATTGTCTATGTTTTGAGTTGCAATTAAAATAAAGTGAGATGCGTTATTAGGGTGCGCCCGTACGTATGAGGATATGAATTGGATGAAGACTCATGATTCCTCAGAAAAGAGGGGATGAGGTTCCTGAGGCCAATAAAAAATAGAAAAAAAATAAAAGAGAAAAAAAGAGAGGGAGCGCGCTACTATCCTTTTACCGCACTCGTGCTTCAAAATAGCATCATGTATTTCATATAGAGAGTCTTCATGATATTCATCTTCTTATACTGCTCAGATTTTTACATTATTAGAACTTGACTTGCATATTCCAATGACAAGCTTTCTCAGAATTCTCGAGGTCTTCATGAGCAAGTAAGTTGGATGCACACCCATTTAGTTTCATATAGAGAGCTTTCATACACATATAGCTCTAGTGCATCCCTTGCATGGCAATCCCTACTTCTCGTATTAACATCGGTTGTATGGCCTCTCCATTGCCTAACGATCAAGCCTCGTTGATGTGAGACTTTCTTATACTTTTTTGTCTGGCCTTATAAACGCCTATCATCATTCTCTATGCCATCCAAAGTGCTAAGTGTCGGGGTTGAATCTGGCAGATCTCGAGTAGGGGGTCTTGAGTTGGTGATCTTCGCTAGATGGTAATAGGACAAAGAGAGACATGATGTTCTACCCAGGTTCAGACCCTCTCAAAGAGGTAAAACCCTACGTCCTGCTTCTGTTGTATTGATTGTGGATGGGTTACAAAGTACATGATGGTCTACCTTGAATTCATATGTGCATGATTTCTAACTGTAGTATCTACAATATGTTCTATCGACTAGCCTAGCCTCGATTTATATAATATACCGGAGGCCTAGGATAACTTTGATGGAAATATGCCCTAGAGGCAATAATAAAGTTTTTATTATTGTATTCCCTTATTCATGATAAAGTTTTAATATTCATGCTAGAATTGTAATCATCGGGAACTTAAATATATGTGTGGATACATAAACAAATATTGTGTCCCTAGTAAGCCTCTACTAGACTAGCTCGTTGATCAAAGATGATTAAGGTTTCCTAACCATGGACATGTGTTGTTGCTTGATAACGGGATCACATAATTAGGAGAATGATGTGATGGACAAGACCCATCCGATAGCTTAGCATATGATCATTCAGTTTATTGCTACTGCTTTCTTAATGCCAAATACATATTCCTTTGACTATGAGATCATGCAACTCCCGAATACCAGAGAAATACCTTGTGTGCTATCAAACGTCACAGCCTAACTGGGTGATCATAAAATGATCTACGGGTATCTCCGAAGGTATCTGTTTACTTGGCATGGATCAAGATTGGGATTTGTCACTCTGTGTATCGGAGGGTTATCTCTGGGCCCTCTCAGTAATACACATCACAAGAAGCTTGCAAGAAAAGTGACTATGGAGTTAGCTACGAGATAATGTATTACAGAACAAGTAAAGAGACTTGCCGGTAACGAGATTGAATTAGGTATGAAGATACCGATGATCGAATCTGGCAAGTAACATACCGACAGACAAAGGGAATTACATAGGTTGTTATAAGGTTCGACCGATAAAGATCTTCGTAGAATATGTAGGAAAAAAACGGGCATCCAGGTTCCGATATTGGTTATTGACTAGAGAGGTGTCTCGATCATGTCTACATCATTGTCGAACCCGTAGGGTCCGCACGCTTAACGTTCGTTGATGATATATTATTATGAGTTATGTGATTTGGTGACCAAATGTTGTTCAGAGTACTGGATGAGATCACGGACAACAAGGAGCTCCGGAATGGTCTGGAGGTAAAGATTGATATATAGGACAATGCAATTTGGTCACCGGAAAAGTTTAGGAGTGTACCGGGTAATCATCGGATCACCGGAAGGGGTTTCGGGAAGCCCTAGGAGTGTGACGCCCGGATAATCAAGCTACAGTAACCTCTGCTAATGACGCCATGTCACCTCCGTTACTGTCGCTAATCTCGCGTTAGTTCAAAACGATTCGAATTCAAACTTGAATTTTTGGCAAACAAACAAAGTTTTCAAACTTTAAAACAAAAATGTTCGGACCGTGTCAAATATTGCATAGATAATTATGGTGAAGTAAACACATTTTTAGAAAATGCATAAATATTTTAAATTGAATAAAACAGAAAGGAAAATAAATAAAAA